>NC_045614.1:213043484-213343484 GCF_009829155.1 Mustela erminea | reverse complement strand
TCTAACTCCCCATGTCCCCCATGCTATTTGTTATGCTCCACAAATAAGTGAGACCATATGATAATTGACTCTCTCTGCTTGACTTATTTCACTCAGCATAATCTCTTCTAGTCCCGTCCATGTTGCTACAAAAGTTGGGTATTCATCCTTTCTGATGGAGACATAATACTCCATAGTGTATATGGACCACATCTGCCTTATCCATTGCTGATCTCTTATTGTGGGTCAGGCACTATGCTAGGGCTTTACAGGTACTAATGCACAATGACTATATGAGTTAAATGTTATTGCATTCCCCATTTTACAAATGCCTTGTGCCTGCAACATCATTTGGTCCCCTCCAGTTAAATCAGACCCAAAGTAGTAACAAGCACATGCATGTTCAGGGCTGGGATGTAGGGGTGGTCCAGGTACCCTGTCAAGTATGGCAAACAGAGTGATGAACGAAACAGATAAGACCCCTACCCTCATGAAGCTGGCATTTTAGGGAGAGGAGCCATATGATGGGGAAGAATAAGAGGTAAATACATAGTATGTTTGGAAGTGATTATGCTAAGGAGGGAAATAAAACTCAGAAGCAGCATGAGGATTTGGGAGGAGAGAGGAGCTTCTTAAACAAGGTGGAAAACAGCAGTCTTTCTGTGGAGAACTGACTTGTCAGTATTTAAAGGGGTTAGATAGGACCTTGGGAACCATTTCTCAAAGGACCATGTGTGTGAACCTCCGAGTGTTACAGGAAACACTAACCTGGTGAGAAGCTGGAGGAAAATCAGCCCATGTCTTTCCCTCTAACCACCTGCTTCCACACAGAGTTGGGCCCAGTGACCAGGCATTCTGCTACTCTTCACTGCATGACTTACACATGTTTAGGGAACAGTCCTTATAGTTAGCAGTTTTACAGTTTTACACGTCCAACTAGTCCAACTAAACCTTTTGGTTCCATCAGTGGAACACAGCTCAAGTGCTGATATTTGTCTCTGGGGATGGTGGTCATTTTGGATTTCTGCTTGAGCATCTTTCCGGCAATATCAGAATTAGAACAAGACAAGGTTTTCAGGCTCTTCTGCATTGATCAAGGGTGGGGTGATCCCATGCACTATACCTCTTTCACAAGCTTCTATTGTCTTGCCCAGTCTAAAGGTTTTCTGGCTCAGCATTTTTCTTTTTCCTCATCTGGCAACTCCACTCCCTACTGTCCACAGGAAGCTCTAAATTCTTACTTTCTTTTAACTTCAGGACTCCCTAAAGGCTACTTTTCCTAAGTAAATTAAAAACCAAAATAATGATATCTGAAAACAAAACAATCCCAACAGCACTCTTCCTGAGTTATTAATGTAGCAGAGCTTTGCCATCTAATGTCTGCTTTTCTGAAAGCATCAGATTCCCCTAAGGAGTCTCAGCATTTAAGCACTTAGAAGAAAATACATTTTGCAGTTCAGAAAGTGCTCCAGAGCAATCACCAGCCACTGACCACCACCAGGAAGATCCAGTGACTCCAGTATTGTGTTCTGTGAAGGGGTGAACATCTTTACCAGAAAGAAAAGGGGGACTGGATTGACCACAGTGATAAAACCCAGCAGACAAAGAGAATCGACAGGAGAATAAAGAAGCAGGAAGGGGGAAAGACAGAGGAGGGTAGAGTGAGTGGTGAAGTTGGGCAGGCAGCATGGCAGCCAGGTGATGGACAGTCTGGCACAGCAATAATATCATTGTCACCAGACCCTGGACGGTGACTAAACATTGATGGGGAAAAAGACTTCTGTGGGGTTTGGTCATGGGACCTCAAATGTCTTGGTTACTGACTGTGGTGGGTTGAATTGTGTCCCCCAGAAAGTGTGTTGTAGTCTTAACCTCTGGTCCATGTCCATGAGAACTTGATTGAAAACAGGGTCTCTGTAGATATAATCAAGATAAGGTTAAACAGGATTAGGATGAGCCCTAAGTCCAGTGACTGGGATACTAATAAAGAGAGAGAGCTTTAAAGACACACAGAGACACAGGGAAGAAGGTCATGGAAGTAAGAGGCAGGGACTGAAGTGGTGTAGCTACAAGCCAAGGGATGCCAAGACTTGCCAGCAGCCACCAAAAGCTGGAAAGGCAAGGAAGGACAGCCCTAGAGCATTCAGAAAACAGTGTGGCCCTCAAGACACCTTGATTTTGGACTTCTGGCCTCCAGAACTGTGAGAGAGTAAATTTTTGTTGTTTTAAGCCACCCAGTTTGTAATAGTTTCTTACAACAGCCCTAGGTAACTAATACAGACAGCAGACTGATCCCAGGATCATGCCTCAATTTGAGCGAGACAGTAGCTAAACTCACCTTCCAAGTACAGAGTTAATGTCTTATATATTTATTTTCACTAACTTCCTCCTTCACTTCCTACCTTACTAGATCCAACCAATGGGTTATGAAGTTTTCAAAGCACATTTTAGAGAAGAGATTGTATGAAGATACCAATCCACCATGGAAGCAATTTTTAGGAACTTTATTTTTTAGATGCAATTTTGAACAGAAGTCGGAACTCTAAATTATCATTCAAACATAAAGAGAGCTTATAAAGGATTGTAGGCTTGTATCATGTTGGCCAAAATGTCTTCTCCTTGGAACTGGATTTCTCAACCTCCACACTGCTGACATTTGGAGTTGTCATGAGAGGCAGAGAGCTGCCCTGTTATAGGATGTTGATTAGCACCCTTGACCTCTGCCTGATCGTTGCCAATAGCACTCTACCCTTGGTCATGGCAATCAAGAATATCTGTTGGCGTTGCCCAATATTCCCGAGGGAGAGGAAGCAAACTCATCCCTGGTTGAGAACCAGGGCTTTAGAGTTAGTATTCTTATCCCATACCAGTCCCTTGCCCAGATCACTTCAGTAGGGAAAGAAACATCCTCCTGCAGCTTTTACAAAGGAGTTTGGGTTGACCAAGTAGATGCAAACTGATGTGATCTGGATTAGCGATACCGTACAGATGTGGGTGATCCCAGTGAATCAAAGGTGACTAGGCTGATCTGAACAGGAGGATTTGGTGAGGACAGCACTCAATGAGAGACAGAGACAAGCTAAAGCTTCGATACCCTAAGTATGCAGGGAGGCTGGTACATGATGTTGGCTAAGTGCCCCTTAGGAGTCTCGCACCTAACTTGTTGAAAATTCAATGATCTAAAAAGACAATCAAAAGTGGGTCTGAGAGCATTAAACTCAGCGCCAATCACCTCTTACATCCAAGTCAGCGTCTGTCAGTCCACCCAGAGGGCTGCATGGAGCATATCAAATAACCGTTGTGCATGGCAACCATGAGAAACCACTGAGAAGATTAAATTATTGTTTAAATTAATTAAAAATAAAATAAATATAAATTAAACTAAAAGTGCAACTCAGACTTTAGTGTTCTAGGGAATAAGAGGGTGGCCCTTCAGCGATCTGGTCCAATAGTAAAATTCTAGAGTCAGAGATATTTATTTAAACAAACCTTTTCTCAGGAATGATAGGTCAGTAACATCTATAGCTTCTGAAACCATAGAAAAAACACTAAAATATTAATTGAGAAGGCATGGCAGCCTAAACAGACCAAGCTCTCACACAGTCAAAAGTGACCCAAATTCTTTACAGAGCAGAGGTGGAAGTTTGGCTAGAGCACATACAACAGACTAGGAGATCATATAAACTAGCCACCTACAACGACGTTACATTTACAGCTCTAGGCAACAGCTGACTGGGGGGTTCCTGCCATTAGAGTCCATACCTATAAATCCTTAATCAAAAACTTAAGAAAAACAGAAGATACGGGGCATCTGGGTGGCTCCGTTGGTTACGCTTCCAACTCTTGATTTCAGCTCAGGTCATCATGATAAGGCTGTGGGATTAGCATCGAGTGGGGCTCAGAGGGGGTCTGCTTAGGATTGTCTTTCTCCCTGTCCCTCTGCCTCTCCCTCTGTTTATACACACTTGCATTCTCTCCCCCCACTCTCTCAAATAAATAAATAAATAAATCCTAAAAAAAAGAAAAAGAAAACCAGAAGGTGCCACCGAGAACCTCCTGTGAAGCTATCCCCCCCCCCCCCCCCCCCGCTCACACTGTAAGGACTGGGTTTTCCATCTCCTGTCATGTCCCACCTGCGTCCCTCCTGGAGCACTCACAGCCCACGTTGTCAGCAGCATCTGTTGTGTGATCACATCGTCAGGCAAAGCTCCTTGTCTGACAGGTTGGACATTTTAGGTATAATTTTTCCCCCTTTGGGGGATGTAAGATATTCAAAGTGATCTCAGTGGAATATTATGGTTTGTCAACTTTACCTTTCCTAACCTCAAAGGAGCCTTTAAGGCAATGTGCTCACAAGCAGACACCAAATCATTCCACAACAAGAGCCACAAGCCAGTCTGGCTGGGTCTCTGTGTCCCTTGCTCCTGGCTCTTTCTTCAGGACTTGCATTCCCCAACTGTCTAGAAGCAAATTGGTGGCTTAATAAGAATACACAATTCCCTCTCTGAAGAAGTGGGGGCCCAGAGTCAGACCCCTCGCCAGGGTCCAGGTGGCCTGGGCTCTGCGAAGGGAAGAGCAGGAGTCAAGGAGCAGCTAGAAGGTGCTAACGGCCAACCCAAGCGCCAGTCGAGGGGGTGAGATCAGTGAGATGGGAGCTAGACAGGGTGAGAACGGGTAGAGAAGGTGGGGCAGCAGAACAGGCTTTAGAGCTGGGAGTCGGGCATTTCCTGGGGTTGCCCAAGCATCACCAGGGTGGTGTTATGGGTTGAACTGGGTCCCTTAAATCCATTTGTTGAAGACCTAACCCCCAGAACCTCTTACCATAGCCTTATTTGGAAATAGAGTCTTTACAGACGTAATTAGTTAAGATGAGGTCATACTAGATTAGGGTGGGCATTAATTCAATATGACTGATGTCCTTATAAAAAGGGGAAATTGGGACACAGACACACAAACCTTGTGCCTTGCGAAGCTTGCAGTTGTGTCTCTGTGAGCCAAGGAATGACCAGAAGCTAGAAGAGAAGGCTGGAACAGACTCCCTCATAGCCCTCAACAAACAAACAAACAAACAAATAAACAATCAAAACCCAAACCCTATCCTCACTTTGATCTTGGACTTCCAGACTTGTTTATTGAGGGCATGGCTGCTGCAAACCCCTGCTTGCTATGAACAAAGGGCAATTTTATTCATTATCCTTCCTAGAACAACACTAGAAGACATTACTTGTCTTACACCCCAAAGGAAACCTACCACAACCAAGTGTTTTAATATTAGCAAAGTCTTTCTTTTTGAGACTTAGAGTTTTGATCACTTGATACCCAATAGTTAAAAGAGCATGGAAATATATCTCTGTGCTAATTTAACTTAAACGTTTTTGGCAAGAATACTATTTGATAGTTAGAAACCAGTTTTGTTTTGTTTGCATCTCTGAAGTCTGTTTCGAAGATCACATTGTAACTATTCCTCGTTCTACAAGTTTTTCCTGTAGTTTTAATGCCAAAACCAATTAAATTTTGACCTCAACTGACCCAACTATCTCTACAAGATAGGAGTCTGGTTTTGCTCGGCCTCCTGGGGTTTGATAGATTAATAGAGTGTGTCAGAATGGTGTGGAAGACCGGGACACCTGGGTGCCTCAGTCTTTAGGCATTTGCCTTCAGATCAGGGCATGGTCCCAGGGTCCTGGTATCAAGCCCCGAATCAGGCTCCCTGTTTGGTGGAAGGCCGGCTTCTCCCACTCCCCCTCCCCCTGCTTATGTTCCCTCTTTCACTGTCTCTCTCTCTCTGTCATATAAATAAATAAAATCATTTTTAAAAAAATGGTATGGAAGACAAAGTAATTGCTGGACAGAGAGCTTAGAGAAATTTAGGTGGAATTTCAAACTAAAGCAAATCTAGCCCCCCTCCCCAAATTCTTTCACCCTGACAAAATACATCATAAAACAAAAACAGCAAACTTCTACTTGTAGAGAACTAAATTTGTATCTCAAATATTGGTGCCAAGGCAAGGCCCAAAAGTATATACATTATCAACTCATAATATGAAGCTGTAATAATCAGACTCTGGCTGTTTGTTTCCATTTAGCAGTGAAATACCTACATTTAAATGACAAAATGTCATTTGCTCAGAGATGTTAATTATATGATGATCCTAGGGGCAGGCATGGAAACAGTGATTTCTTAGTGAAATCACAGCCTAACAAGTCACGTAAAGGAGCCCAAGCCTCAGAGGGAGACAGACGTGGATCCACATTCCTCACTTGTCTTCGTGCTGTTAGATCTGCCATGCTTACTAATTTTCCTTCAGAGGTCAAATTATCTTTGCTGGTATCAAACCAGCTTCATTTGTCCTGGATTTATTTATAACCTTTCTGTTGACAATTCACAGAACAAGTCGTCCCCACAGTGACAGCATAATTATCTCTATGCATCGACTCGAGGGCTATGGTATTTGTCCCAACATTCATCGTATGTTGGAAGAGAAGTGAGGAATTGAAAAGACTGTAGATGAGTTAAAGTCTTCAAACACTGAAATGGGGTTTTAAAAAGAGTGTAGCGGGGTGCCTGGGTGGCTCAGTGGGTTAAAGCCTCTGCCTTCAGCTCAGGTCCTGATCCCAGGGTCCTGGGATAGAGCTTCACATCGGGCTTTCTGCTTGGTGGGGAGCCTGCTCCCCACCCCCCCCTCTGCCTTCCTCTCTGCCTACTTGTGATCTCTGTCAAATAAATAAATAAACTCTTTAAAAAAATAAAAATAAAAAATATAAAAAGAGTGTAGCAAGAAAGATATACATAAACTGATACAACGTGTGACTGCTAATGTGTGTCAGAGCACATGGAGAGCCAGCCTTCTAACACCTCAACAATGCAAACTGATGCAAGACAGTGATAAAGTCAGCGACAAAATTCTCTAAGAGTTCACAAGGTGGAAACCCAGGTGTGTCGGTTTCCCCTCAAAACGAATACCTTTCCAATACCTCCATTTCCATCTACAAACACTATCATACCCCAAGTGACCCAGACTTGGAGCCTCATTCACTAATTGGACAAAGCTTTAAGCACTAAGACCCAGATTGCCGGGGGTGGGTGTTGTTTGCAGGGGAGGGGCCAGACACCCGGTCCCACAAGATATGCTCTGAGCAATGGCAGAGGAACACTGGGGGGTCTGCCAATGAGTGATTGTCCCACCCAGCCCAGGAGGTGGGCAAAGCCCCTTTCAATATGTCCCAACATTTACCAAAGAGAAGTTGCACTTATGTGCACCTCACTTCTCATGAGAAGGGAACTTCATTTGGCCTTTACTCACTTTCATTAGAACAAATCCAGTAAAAAGCAACAAGCAAATGGGATTTTTTTTTTCCTCCACTGGAACATAAGTGCCACAAAAGCAGAATTATTTTCTATTTTTCCCACACTTGACATTTACAGGCAGTCAATTAATATCTGTCAAGTGAATGAATGAATGTGCAATAAATGAATGAAATTTCATCCCTCTCCTTCCATGACCAGTGAGAGCCAGTAGTCCCGGGTCAGTGACTCTGTTTGGGAGACAGGAGCAAGCTGGGGCTTGCTGAATCAAAGTGCAGAAGGGAAGGGCTGAACCGGACACTGCTCCGCCTGAGCGATCACCTGACGAAGCCGGGTCCTCCCTCCCAGCTCTCATCACTAATAAACTGACCGATAAACATCCCTACAAGTCTGGATCTGTGTATTCTGTCTGGTCAGAAATCATGGGACAAAAAAAAAAAAAAAAAGGGCATTACTTATTGAACCCTAGCATCCCCACCTTTGGCATATGGAATGTATAGACAGCACTGGGTGTAGACGTCTGAATATAAGCCAGAAACTTGAGTAATGAAGGAGAGTTGGTGAGATTAAAGGTTGTGTTGTAGTGGAGATGTGTAGCTGCTGGGAGCTGCTGCAAATGGCATGGCTGTCCCCTCCGCCATCCTGCAGGGCTGGGGCTTGTGGCCAGCAGCTGGTGTTCACAGGGACAGAGCTGCTCAAACAAGGGGAAGCTTAACATCCCTGCCCCTTCAAGCTGGCAATACAGGGCTCACCCTGCAGATGGCTGCCATTTACTCTTGAAACACACAAGAGCAATATGCCTGCACATCTGGTGCTTTCTTGGCAATGGTGGTGGAAAAATAATCACTGTTTTCTGATCTCAGCCACGTCTGTAGGCAGGGAGTTTAAATTATAATCAGTAAGCTTGCTGTATTTCTAGGGGCATCAGGATCCAGTTTGAGGATCAGTTTTAAACTGATAGTATCAGAGGACGGGACCAGCAATGTCGCTATTCCAAACTCCATCTGGCATGAAGAGAAAAATGAGAGGCTAAGCTTTCCTTACCATGTGCCTTCTCCAGAGGCTTCAAGTGTCATACCAGCATTGCTCACCCACCACTACTATCCCCATCACCTCAATCACCACCACCATCACCACTCACCTTCATCACCTTCACCATCATGACTACCACCATCACCACCTCCAACACTTCCCCTGTCACCACAACCACCATCACCACCTCCATTGCCTCCACCATCACCACCACCATCACCACTACCGCCATCGTCACCTCTATCACCTCTTTTACCTCCACCACCATCAACACTTCACCTTCATCACCACCATCATGGCTACCATCATCATCACCACCATCATAACCTTCCTCACCTCCACTGTCACCACAACCATCACCACCTCCATCATCACCACACCATCATGACTACCACCATCACTATCTCCATCACTACCACCACTATCTCTGTCACCACCATCATCACTATCACCATCACTATCACCACCATCACCACCATCCTGACTAACACTATCACTATCTCCGTCACCTCCACCATCTCTATCACCACCATTGTCACCATCACCTCCACCACCACCACCATAATCACCACCATTATCTCCAGCCATACCACTACCATCATCTCTATCACCACGATTACCATCACTTCCATTGCTCATGTAGTTATGGAGGTTGGCAAAGCCAAACTCTGCAGTGTAGACTAGCAGGCTAGAGCCCTGGGGAAGTCTTGCAGCTCAAATCCAAAAGCAACCTGCTGGCAGAATTTGTTCTTGCTCAGAGGAGGTCAGTATCTTTCTCTCCAGGCCTTCACCTAACTGGATGAGGCCCACCCACATCACAGAGCGTAGTCTGTTTACATAAAGTCTATTACTGGTTTAAATGTTAATCTCATCTAAAAGACTACCATCACAGCAACATCCAGACTGGTGTTGGACCAAATATCTGAGTACTGTGGCCTAACCAAGTTGACCCATGAAATTAATCATCACACCATGCCAGACACCATGACACAACTGGCTGGGGTACAATGTGAGCCTTAGGATTTCTAAAGCATCCCCCACCAAGTTTTCGAAGTTTCATTCAAAGATGAGAACTATGCTCTAGGAACACAGATTTTTAAAAATTTATTATTTATTTATTTTTAGCATAACCGTATTCATTATTTTTGTACCCCACCCAGTGCTCCATGCAATCTGTGCCCTCTATAATACCCACCACCTGGTACCCTGACCTCCCACGCCCCCGCCCCTTCAAAACCCTCAGATTGTTTTTCAGCGTCCATAGTCTCTCATGATTCACCTCCCCTTCCAATATCCCCCAACTCCCTTCTCCTCTCTATCTCCCCATGTCCTCCATGTTATTTGTTATGCTCCACAAATAAGTGAAACCATATGATAATTGACTCTCTCTGCTTGACTTATTTCACTCAGCATAATCTCTTCCAGTCCCGTGCAAAAATACCCTACAAAAGTTGGGTATTCATCCTTTCTGATGGAGGCATAATACTCCATAGTGTATATGGACCACATCTTCCTTTCAATTCATCCATTGAAGGGCATCTTGGTTCTTTCCACAGTTTGGCGACTGTGGCCATTGCTGCTATAAACATGGGGGTACAGATGGCCTTTCTTTTCACTACATCTGTATCTTTGGGGTAAATACCCAGTAGTGCAATTGCAGGGTCATAAGGAAGTTCTATTTTTTTGAAAGCTTCAGTTAAGCGTTCTTTCATTCATTGAAAACCAGTGTGAGGACCAGAGGGAAATCGTTCCCAGAAGCCAGATTTCCTAGACCTTTGTAATTCCACAAGAGCAACAGAGGCAAGTCACTATGTCACAGGACCTAAAATTTGTGATCATAAGATTTGGGAGCAACCACACCACTGGACACACCCTCAAAGCAGCCTAAGGGACATTAAACACAAGACTCATAGGGGAAATGCAAAGATTAGAAAGAAAAGATGGGGTGCTGTGGTGGCTCAGTGGGTTAAGCCTCTGCCTTCTGCTCAGGTCATGATCTCAGAGTCCTGGGATGAAGCCCCATATCATGCTCTCTGCTCAGCAGGGAGACTGCTTCCCCTGCTCTCTCTACCTGCGTACTTATGATCTCTTTCTCTGTCATATAAATAAATGAATAATCTTAAAAAAAAAAGAAAGAAAGAAAGAAAGAAAGAAAGAAAGAAAGAAAAGTTGCCACCACCCCAAATTCATGCTACACAAAGAAATAGCATTGTTCCAAATGTGTCTCCAAAATGCCTCCTCCAAAGAGAGACAACATATATAGGTCAAGCAACGCTACAGCTGACCTCTTGAAAGACAGTTTTTTGCCATGGAGTAAACTTCCTAGGTCATGGTGCCCTAGTGCCAATAGCATCCTGCAAAGATGAAGCCATCAACACTGTTTTTTCTCTGTCCACTAACCTGCTCTCAGATCCCATGCAGCTTCTAGTTCGTATTTGATATCAGTAACACAGGTCAAGATTTGACCAAGGATGATGTCCCGAGAGTCACACTTCACGTGGGGTGTCTCCCTAGGACTCGAGGTTGGTTAGTGGTGTAAAGTCAGTGTTGTGATAATTCTGTGGGTTCCACAATCACCTTATACTCTCTAAAGTGGGGCATGAGAAATGGAACTAACTCAGCCTTGAAGCCCAAAGGCATTAAGCCCGTCATGAGAGATGGTGACCTGGCTCACACATGATTGTTGGAGAATCCCAGGCTCTAAAAAACACAAAAAGAAATGCAAAAGGGCCTTAATTTCAGTGAACATTAATTTAAAATTAAGAATTATGTATAGCCTTCAGACTTGACTTCCAAAGGGCAAGAATATTTAAATTTGGACTTTATTACCTCAAAAACAAAATTAATTGAACATTAACTTATAGGAATATGTGATTTTGTGGCTTCTAATTTCTTCCTGAAAATCTGTGCCAGTCCTTACAGCTGTTTTATACTATTCTGGCTCTTGTCCTCCAGGCATGTGGGAGCACTGGGCTTCGGTGACACTCTTGAACTCACGCATGCCATGTCACTCTCTTTGGCTTATGTCATGTGAGCAAAAAGATATGGTCACTTGCAAGTGAAAACTTAGGCACCAGTGTGTGCTTAGCTAAGGTTGGTGCTCCCTCTGCCAGCAATATTCCAGATGGTGGCTCTACCAGCTAGGGATCAGAGTGAAGAGCTCAGTGAAGCAGAACAGACCCCCAGCTGGCCAGTGAAGTCCTCAGGAATAAACCTTCTTAGTATTAATGCACTGAGTTCTGTGGCTTGCTTGCAACAGCAGCATAACCTGGTCTATCCTACTAAGACCGAATTTAATAAAAGAAGGGCTTTGTATTTAACTTGTGCCATCTCCAGATTGTTAACATTTTATTCCCAGATCATCTTAATGTTGACATTTAATCACATTGCTGAAGCTCTTTTGGGCAATACGGCTAGAAAAAAAATGCAAAGAAATAAAGAAAGGAATAAATGTCTAGCCTTAACTCCAGTGTGGCTCAAAATTAATTTTAATATTTCACTACTTCAACACAATTGACAGTTTCTGGGAGTAAAATATATACAGACTAATGGTAGTTCTAGGAATGTATCCCAAGGGAATGTGGGCTGCTGGAGGTAGGTGCAGGGCTAGCCAGATGGACAGCTCACCAGAGCAGGGCAAGACACCCCTGGATCCAAAGGTTAAGAGAACAAAAGCACAGGGGAACCCTCAGTTCCCCATCCCTCACATTTACATGTGGAGGGAGTGCTACTTGAATGACACCAGGCCTCTTGCTCTGACCTCCCTGATTGCTCACCATGGAAATGCAGATGATTGCCATTGGCTTATGTTCCATGACTGCATAAAGCTGATCTCTTAGAAGACTGAAAATAACAGGGATTCGATCTCCTTTCTTCCCTCTCCACCTAGGACCCATGGGAGGCAGCAATGGGGTACAATTTCTGACTTGGAGATCCCATATTTACTGTCAAGAGAGCTGCTCCAAAAAGCAGGTGGGAGAAGGGACAAACAGAGAGACAACAAGCCCATCAGGAGAAGGCCTAGGCTACATTAAATGACCTCCCTTCAATGAGCAATAAAATTGATGTTTTGGTCTCCATCTGTCTGCTTCTGTGTCTGCTTTCCTGTTGGTTCATAACTCTGGCGGGAAAGAGGGGATATCATTTATGAACTCCCAAATATCCCATCAGTGTCTCCTGCTGAGTGGCCATGTGAGCCCATATGGAAAAACAACAGCCATGATATGGCACCAGTAGCAGCAGGACATCTGTCTTATGCCCAGGCCTTATGGTCATGCCAATTCCTTGTGGCTTCTGCTGGTACCAGCTGTCACTAAGACTGAGGGGTCCTTGGGGGACAGGGACTCTCTGGCAAACTTGCAGAGAGCTGCTAGGTAGCTGGGAGGGGTGTGTGTGTGTGTGTGTGTGTGTGTGTGTGTCTTTAGGGGTCCAGAGGGTACAATTATGGTGGAGACACAAAGGATAGGAAAATGTCTCTGCCTTGGAGAAAAGTTGTAGTCAAGAGAGTGGCAAGAAATCCTCACCCATTGTTAACAAGGGGAGACATTTTGAAAGGAGTGAACCCCAGAAATAGTGCATGGTATTAATTAATTGCAACTCCAGAAAATGTCTGGGGGCACTTGGGTAGCTCAGTGGGTTAAACATCCATCTCTTGGTTTAGGCTCAGGTCTTGATCCCAGGGTCATGACATCAAGCCCCTATGGGGTTCCATGCTCAGCACAGATTCTGCTAGAGAATCTCTCTCTCTCTCTGCCTCTGCCCTTTCCCCAACTGGCACACGTGTGTGCTCTCTTTCTCTCTCAAAACAAAATCTTTAAAAAAAGAAAGAAAGAAAATGTCTGTCATCCATTTAATTTCAATAATACTATTTGGGGTACTTCAAAAAGTTCTTGGCAATATTATTTAAATCTTTTTAATAAGAAAAAGGAATGAAATAATGATATTTTTATCATTTTTCCTAACTTTTCCCTCTCACTGCAAGTGCCCAGTTCAGGCCTTTAGCTCCGTTCCTCTGGGTTACTCAGTCCAAGCCATGATGCTGAGAGAGATCAGTATCCCCCCACTGACTTCTCCATCCATGACCACTTTGAAAGGAGACCAAGGCTCTGCACGGTGGTGAGACGGGCACAGGTGGTACCTGGCTGCAGCTCACCATCTCCGTGTGCTCCGAGGGTTCTCTGGCTGGGCGGTCCCAGCCCCATCATCCAGAGGAGAGCGAGTCCCATGGGAGGAAATCCACAAGGAGATAAAGACAGATGTTTTCCTGTTGCAAGATGAAAATTTTTGTAGTGACATCATTATAAATATATCTATCTCTATAGATGTATACTATAAGCAGAGTTTTAAGAAGCTACAGATTCAGAAAAAAATATAAAATAATAAAAAGGTCTTATATTGGTAAGAGAATATAATAACATAATAGAAAATTGGTTTGCAGAAAAGCCAGTTCAAAGGAACACGAAATATGAGAAGAAAGATACTCAAACTCAGGAGTAAGTGACAATGTGACACAACCTTAGATGGACAAATAGAAAACAAAAGCCCCTGACCGTGTTGAGAATATGGAGAAATAGGAACTTCAATGTAGGAAATGGGAGCATGAATTGGTCCCTCCTTCTGCAATGTGATCCTGTAAAAACCTACTAAGATGCAGAATCATCACTTCATTACCCAGTCCCCCACCCACCTCCCTTTCTGCAATGCTCAGTTCGTTTCCTGGAGTCGAGTCTCTCATGGTTTGTTTCTCTCTCTGATTTCTTCCCATTCAGTTTTCCCTTCCTTCCCCTATTGTCCTCTGCATTATTCCTTATATTCCACATATGAGTGAAACCCTAGGATAATTAAGGAGGGCACGTGATGTTATGACCACTGAGTGTTATATGCAACTAATGAATCATCAAACATCATAGCAAAAATAATGATGTAAAAAAAAAAAAGCATACTTAAAAAAAAAAAAAAAGTCCTACCAATCCCAGTCTTCAGGAATTATCCCAGAGAACAAAAATCAGCATATACAGATACATGTATAAGGATGGTCTGTATAGCTTTGTTTCCATGACAAAACATGACAATCAAGTGAAAGCCCGTTAAGAGAGAAGTGGCAGAATAAACTCTACTCACTGTGGAATTTTATACAATTATTAAAACATGAGTTAGGGCACTAGCCCTGACTTGCAGAAATATCACGTGGCATTGCCAGTTAAGAAAAGTAAAAAGTGGGTGTGTAAAATGATTTCATTTACAACAAAACAAAGACCATAAAAACAACTGTGTGTGTGTGTATTTGTATATGACTAAGTGAGCACAGAGAGAAGCACCAGAGGAGAGATAATTGGGGTAGGAAAGACAAGTACAAATTTTTCTGAAAGTGCACCACAAATGTTACCACGTCTGGTATAATTACCGTCATGTAAATTTGCATATGTGTATACAGTGACATGACGAAGGGGAAGGTAATAGGTCGAATATGTGAGCACTGTTATTTCTTACGTGTCACAAAGAGTAGAAGGTTAATTAGCAGTATAACTAAATAGTAATGCTGCCATGTCTCCTTCAGACAAACAATTTTATTAAAAGTGTTCAGATGAATTAAGTAAGTAGCAGGTGTTTACCCACAAATATGTGGCTATTCGGGGCTTTTTGTTATATGAAACTGGGACTGGAAAGGATTATGCTTTTGAGGAATGGTATAATGTGATGGTTGAAAGCATAGCATTTGGGGTGATAGCCTCGATTTGGAATTCCAGCTTCAGCCATGAAATGTTAACAGTTACTCTGAGCTTCAATTTCTTCTCTCTGAGATATGGGCACAAATTCTACTTCCCATGCTTGTGTAAGACTGCATGTGAAAATTCTGAATAAATCGTAGTTGTTGTTACTAACCTGTGGCGAAAAAATAGATCTATATCCACGAACTTATTGAGCGATCTTTTTGATACATTAATTGAGAAAACATTTTGGTAAAAAAAAAAAAAAACAAACAAACAAAAAAAAAATTCCCAATTTTGTATAGTTGCCTAGAAAAGATTTATAGGAACAGGAAAAATAGGCAGAGGAAGCACGTGCCTTTAATGTTAGGGCTCCAGGATGGTGGAGTTACAGAGTGGTCTGGAGAGAAGATTCTCTTTTGTAAAAAAAAACAAGCATGCATGACTTCTGCAATCTGGAAAAGAAAGTCTAATGTCAAGGCTTTGAATATGGCTGATTTTTCAGGAACTCTACCTAACATAGCCTATTTTACAGTTTGCCATAGTAGCAATGGGTTTTGATAAGGTAAAAATCAGATGTAAGTCTGCTGTGTACCTCTGTCAATTGCCCACTGGAAATGCATGAAATCATTTTGCTGAAAGCAAGCCCTGACTCTTGGGGTCCAATTAGACTTCTGTCCAAGACAAACAACTTTCCATCCTGCCCATCCCTGGTCTGGACTGACATTGTGTCCATCCTTGTGTGGTCATCCCTCGGATTGAAATGGTCCCTGTCTTCAGCTCCTTGGATGTCCCTAGCTTAGGCCATTTGTTCTAGCTAATGTTGGCATTGGGGCCAGGCACCTTCCTGGGCTCCCAATTCTTTCATAGAGGTAGTTAGAAACAATTGTTGTTATCACTTTTATTTAATATTTTTTTAAAGAGTTAAGCATTTTAATTCTTAGATGTTATGTGTTAGTTTTCTCCTACCTACTAACACAGTTCCCAGAGGAGGAGGCCAAAGGGAAAGCAGCCATACGTCCTTCTCGGTGCCACAGATGAGGTATTTAACATACCTGTACATGCTGGGACTATCCTAGAGTCATGGAAATGGCCCTGAAGAGAATTTAGATTCTGCCTCGGCCTCCCTCATGAGCAAAGGAGGAAAGTGACCCTCACAATTTCTTGGAACTTCACTTTTTAACATTTTAAAGTTTATTTTACCAAGCTTAATTTAGAAAATATGAAGGGAAAAAAAAAAAAAGACTGGTGCCCAAAGCACTGCAATCTGTCCCTCCAAGAGGACATGTGACATTTAGGGTCGTAATGTAAGAGGCACATGGTAGCGCACTGATGTCAAAGCCAGCTTATCCTCATCGTTCTCAAAGCCACTGTGTGTGTCTCAATCCAATTATAGACAGAGCAAGCAAGTCCGAACTAAAAGCAAGAATGGGGCCTGATCAATCAGAATTAATTTTACCTAAATGATATTTGAGATGCACCGAGATAGCTTTGTGATTAGAGCCTGAAGCTGGCATCCTCCCCGCAGAGAATACTAATGCTGACATTCTAGTCCGAGTGGCACTTGGCGTCATCACCAGCAACTGCCAACCCGCGCCCTGCAGGTCCTCCTGGAAAACCAGCTTGTCAAATGTCGAGAGCCCTGTGATGAGTCTGCACGGGTCCATTTAGAACTCCAGCTCCTCCTCATTCATATTCATTACAGTTGGTGTGAATTCACAAGGGACGGCGGCATGTTTCTGTCAGTTCCTAATGCCTCTTAGAAATATGGGCATTTTTAACAAGTGCTTGCCTGATTGCAAAGCAAACACTCTGAGGTAATTTCTTCCAAAGAGAGAACACTTTGTTAAAATAGGACACATCCAGCAGTCTTCTGCTCATCTGTCCCCGTTCACTGTGTCAGTGTGCCAGTATCGTGTGGACAAACCACATGGGACACATGGACCGTTTTCATAGCTCTTCCTCTTTCTCTTCCTGATGCAACGGCCATATTTAGATGGAAAAGAGTTGTTTTTTTTCTTTAATACAATACAAGGAAGAAGAACCATCAAGGGCAGCATTCTAACAAGAGATTTAAGAGAAGTGGGAAAGGACTGGGCTGCTCTTCTCTGTCCTTCTCTCTATGGGAGGACTGGTATGATCTTGGGAATTTGCTAGAACAGCTCAGGGAACTCCTGGAAAGAATAGCTGCTCCCTCTGTGGGTCAGCACCTGCATCTGGGACTGCCTGGAGCATTGCAGAAGGCCCAGTTCTCCAGGTGAGCACTTGCTTGTGCCGACCACCATGTTACCACCTGAACAGGTCAGCTCCTGAATTTCTGCACCTCAGTGGCCTCACATTTAAAAAAAAAAAAAAAAAAGATGGGCATTATGACACCAGCTTCATAAATCTGATGTGAGACCTAAATGCCCCCACAAAACTCTTAACACAGCACCTGGTGTATTGTGTGTGCTCAAGAGATCCTAACTTTTATGAAAATTACTAATAACGTATTGAACTTTCCCACTACTAGAACCTGCCACAGATCTTGTCCTTTTCCAGAATTGGTCATAGGTATTATATTTGACCAAAGATATACATGTATGAGATAGTTTCCAAAGGGTGGAGATGCATTGTGTCCATAAAACCTTTTTTTATAGATCTTTCTTAGATGCCCACATAGCCTTGTCTGCTTCAAATGCAGTGGGTAGGTCACGTCTGCTCTAGAAATTAGAAACACTACATGGAGAGCTTAAGGACCCAATGGTTCTGACTGTGTGACCTCCTGGCACAGAAAATCATTCAACCTACTAAGCCTCAGATTCCTCAATAGCATGATAAGCTTTACCACATAATCTTAGAAATCCTCTACAGGCAAAAATTCCAGTTCAACAGTTTCACAACCCAAGCTTTGGAGAATTTGTCTGCCATGTTTTCTCTCTCCTCTTTCCTAACCACTGTCACAGAGAAGACACTAAATAAAAGTAGAGTTAAAACATGGATAAATAAAAAAAGATTCACTTGAGAAAAATAAATCCAATTGATCCTTTTCCATTTGAAGAAAAAAATAATTATTCATTGATTAGATATTTCAACAAAAATTAATACTTCTGTCCAACTTATTGTGTTGCCCATGTATTGACTGTATAAAGCAATAATAATGCCTTCTTTTTTTTTAATTTAAATTCAATTAGCCAACATATAGTACATCATTAGTTTTTGGTGTAGTGTTCAATGACTCATTAGTTGCAAATAACACCCAGTGCTTATCACATCCCATGCCCTCCTTAAAAAGCCCATCACCCAATTACCCCATCCTCCTGCCCAACTCTCTTTCCACAACGCTCAGTTTGTTTCCTGGAGTCAAGAGTCTGTCACATATTGTCTCGCTGTATGATTTCTTCCCGTTCAGTTTTTCCTCCCTTCCCCTGTGACCCTCTGTGTTATTTCTTATATTCCACTGCCTTCTTAGGTTTACAATAAATACAGTAAAATATAGTTCAGCAAGGATATGTAGATTGTAGGAATAGTAAATGAAGTTAAAGTATTCTAGTGTCTTAGTATTTTGGGAGAAAATATCAGAGGCACTAATTTATATTTGTCTGTAGTAAGTCAAAAGTGCATGTTTTACCATTGATTGTAGTTACTAAAGAATAGTAAGTGAATGTATTACTTCTGTAGTGCATTGAATGGTGGTCCACGAAATGATATGTCCCCATCTTAACTCCTAGAGCTTGTGAATGTGACCATATTTAGATACAGAGTCTGCACAGATATAATTAAGTTAAGAATCTTGAGAGATCATCATAGATTGCCCTGATAGGTGTCCAATGATAGGTGTCCTTCTAGCAAACAGAAGAGAAGATGGACACACAGAAGAGAAGACTAGAGGACAACAGAGGCAGAGATTAGAGTGACACTGTCATAAGCCAAGGAATGGGAACAGTCACCAGACGCTAAAGAGGCAAATAAGGATTCCCTCCTAGAAGGACTAGAGAGAGCATGATCCTGGGACTCTTTGACTTCATGCTTTTGGCCTCTAGAACTGTGAGAGAATATGTTTCTATTGTTTCAAGCCACCATGTTTGTGATAATTTATTGCAGCAGCCCTAGGAAACTATTTCAACTTCCAAATTCATAATGGAAAAACAACTTTTAAAAAACTAAAAGAATAACTTCTCTTTACCATGGTCACAGAGGTGACAAGGAATTTTCAACATAGAAAATCAACAATTGGCTTGTATTCAAAATATATAAAGAGCTCCCATAAATCAATAAGAACAAAAACACAGCAAAATAGAAACATGGGCAAGAGATTTGAAGAGAATATACCCATGTGACCAATAAATATATGAAATTTTACAGGAATTTCAAATTAAGCTCCAGGGCTGGAGATTGTAAGGTCTCCATTTTCATTCTCATCCTTTAAAGCAGTGTAAAAAGCTTTCAGGAAACAAAAATCATGTAGAGCAATCGAAAGCTACTTAAGTAAGATCTTGACCCCATGTCAAGGGTGATGCAGTTCCTCAGAGGGAAAAGATACTTGAGAATCAGGGCAACAGGCCCCTCCCCCAGAAGATGCATGAACATCCACCTAAAACCGAGTTCAACAATCACAAATAACTGAAAGAGTCCAGCACTAGAGGGAAATAGTATATAGAATTTGCGACTTTTCCCCATGATTCTTTAAAGTCTATCCACTACTTTTTTCTCTTTTCTTATTCAACTAATTTCTTATTTCATCAACTCTCTTTAAAAAAATATTTTTAATTTTCATTTTTATATTTATATTCTATCCTTACATTATATTTAATTTTATTTTTGTATGAATATATATATTTCTCTTTCTTTACAATTTTGGGATGCAGTTTCTTCCAACAGACTAAAGTAAACCCAGAATCTAATATATGGCTCTGTTTTCTTCACCTGTCTGATCATATTCTCTCTATTTTTACCTTCTTTTGTTTGTTTGTTTGTTTCGTAAAGTCATTTTTAACATTCACCTTTCACTTATATTCAATCCATTCAAAGTATTTAAAATTATTTTTGTATATATATGCTATTCTTTCTTTACAATTTTGAGATGTAGTTTTTACTAACTGAACAAAACAAACTCAGAATATAACATAAAGCTCTGTTCTGTTCATTTGTTCATATTTTTTTCTTTTTTAACTTATTTCTCTTTTTTTAATTTTTATTTTTACACTTACAATCTGTCCTTTCATTATATTTAATTTTATTATTGTACACATATAAGATTTTCTTCTTTTGTAATTGTGGGATCTAGTTTTCTAACAAACAGACTAAAATATACACAATATCCAGTGTAATGCTCTAATCAGTTCACCTGTCTGATTGTATTATCTCTTTGATATTTAAACTTTATTTATTTATTTATTTATTTATTTATTGGTTTCCAATCTCTTTCAATTTGTTTGGGCTCATTGTTTCCATTTTGGTATTTTGTTCTCTTTCATCTATTCTTCATGGACAGAATGACAAGACAGAAAAACTGACCTTAAAAAAGGGAACAAGAGGCAGTACTGAGTTCCAGGGAACTGATGAGTATGGATGGACGTTAAGTAAGATGTCAGAACCAGAGTTCAGAAGAATGATTAAAAATATACTAGAAAGGCTTGGAAAAAACATAGAAGACATTAGAGAATCTCTATCTGAAGAAATAAAAAAACTAAAACCTACTCATGTTAAAATCAAAAAGGCTATTCAGATACAGCAAAATATGAGGGAGAACCTGGGACCTTTGCAGACAGGACCAGAGTCCCTATTAGCAGAGGGAAGTTTCAGATCAGGAGAACGGCTGAGGCCCGGGAGGAGGCCTTCACACTCTGTCTGCCCTGACTTGTCTCGTGGGCACGAAGCAAAGGGACCTGGTCCTGCCTCGAGCCCCTAGGTTGGCTGGACGGCCAGGTTGGCCTGGAGGGCCTGAGCCCAGGCCGGCATGAACCCTTCCACGTGCCTGGGCTTCTGTGATTGACACCACTTGGTCCTGGACAGCAAAGTCAGGAGGAACTCCTGCCTAGAACCTGGCTGGCCTCCCCTCCCCCAAGCCAACTGCTCTGCTCTGGTTGCCACGCACAGGTTGACCTCATACACGGAACTCTCCACAGGGTTCTGAGCACTCAGCTGGGGCCCCAGGACGCCAGCACTCGGAGGCGTAGCCATGGAGCCCGACGCAGCCATGGAGGCCCCTCCTCCGGCCAGCGGATCCACGTGCCAGGTGGTCCTGGAACACGTGTGGGATGTGCTGCTGCTGATGTCCAGAAGCTGGACACGTATCCCTGGGTGGTCCTGGGCGGTGCTGCTAGGGACCCTGCTGCTCCTTTTCCTGCGGAGGAGACGACGCCCTCAGAGAAGAGCGAAGGCGCCGGGACAAAAGTGCTCTGCCCGCCCCCAAGTCTGCGCAGCGGGCCGCCAGGATACGGGCCCGACCACCCAAGCCCAGGACGCCTGCGGGCCAGCCAGGGCGCTGGCCAGTCCTCCCTCCTTACAGACCTTGTGCTTGGCAGCCATGAGTCACCACCTGAGCAGGCTGGTCCTCCGGGGCCCTGCCGACGTCCTGAAGAAGGACCAGAGGAGCCAGCCCCCTCAACGTCCCCGGGTCCCTGGAGAAAACGCCGTCGTAGGAACAGCAGGCGAGGATGGAGGACAACCCGGGAGGAAAAGCGCGACGGACGGTGGGGACCACACGGCTTTTCCAGAGCCACCGGGACTGCGCAGCCAACAGGCTTCCAGAGGGAGGCAGAGAGGGCAGGAAGAGGAGGGGGAAGAAAGGCCGGAGCCGTCGAGGGCACGCGCAGAGCCGGTCCCGAAACATCAAACCTGCAGGTCACCATCCAGGGCAGGACCCGGGCTGCAGGCTGTCACCCCGCCTGACCTCCCTGCAGATGACGACTGTGCGGGGACCTGCGGAGTCCCACCAAAGAGCGGAGCCAGGACTGGCGACCACACCTCCCACAGGGCAGCCCTTGAGCCACAGGCTGTCACCGAGGACACTGGCTTCCCTGTGTCCCCTCCAAGTCCCGACGCGGGTCTGCAGGTCAGAGCCACACGCCTGGAGGCAGAAAGGCGAGAGATGGCCGAGCTGACCCGACACATCCACCGTCTGCACACCCGGGAGGCAGCTCTGCAGCGGGAACATGCCCAGCTGGACCGCGACATTCAGCAGCTGAGGCGGAGCCTGCAGAAGCCGCTGGACGAGCAGGACGAACTCGTCCTGCGCCTGCACGGAGCCCTGTTCCGAGGGGCGGCTCAGTGCGAGGCCCTGCAGAACCAACTGGCCGGCCTGCGCGGGGACCTGGAGCTCACCTGCCACTTGCGCAGCCTCCACCAGGAGATGGCCCGAGACGTGCGCCGAGAGCTGCAGAGACACCGCTCCCACTGCCGCGAGCTGGTCCTCTTCCAGCACAACAGAGCCGCGAGAGCCTGGGAGGCCGCTGTGTCCAGCGAGAGAAAGTTCTGGGAGCTGAGGAGAGAACATGACCGCCTGAGGCAGACGCTGGCCGGCCTGGAGGCCCACCGCCTGCCTTTCCCGCGTGACCCTCTTGCTCCTGCGGCTCTGCCCGCAGCCCGCGCAGCTGGGGAAGTGTCGGGGCGTCCCTGGGGTCCTCGGGCCCCCGGGGAGCGGGGAGGTCCCCCCGTGAGGGCTCCGGGATCCGGGGTCGCCTGCGGGTAGGACCGGGCTCAGGGCCGCTGGGCGCTCAACAGCCACAGCCCGACTCAGCCTCTGCAGGGAGGGCCGGGAAGGATGGCCGCCGGCTCGCTCTCTAGGCAGGCGCCTGGGTCTCCCCTGGGGCCCCAGGGTCGCTCAGCCGTGTAGCCCGCTCACCCTGCCGCCGCACATCCGGACAGACCTCCGGGCATATTGTCCTCAGTCCGGACTGTCCCCGTCAGACCCTCTACAACGGTGCACTGTAGGATCGTGTTGGCGTTGAAATCCCCGTCACTAGGACGGAAGACATCCGCTCTTGTGGGCGTGGACAGAGACTCCAAACACGACCATTTCTGTGGGCCAGGACTAGCCTCACGGATGGGCAGAAGCAACTCGGTATCTCCGGGAATAACGTGGAATTGCTTGAAAGAAAAAGAGAAGAAAATTTTAACTAGACAACATCCCACACAGCTGTAAAAAATCACTAGCGTATTTCTCAACTAAATTTTAGTCTGAACTCATAATTTAGTCCTAAATCTAAATTTTAGCCCTTAATTCAAATCTTAGCCCTAAACGCAAATGTTAGTCCCCAATTCATAGTTTAGTCCTAAATTCATAGCATTAATGTAGTCTTAAATTTATGGATAGGAAATAGTAAGAATTTGCAGCCATTTCTTTCCTTGTTTTGTAACACATTCCCTTCATCCCTGTTAGTTTGTTTAAGATACTGTTTGTTGTTTAACATTTATGAATTTTAAGCAGTCAAAATACCAAGTGTTCTCTGGATGACAGACACACTGGCCCATGCACCAGGGCACGTGCACAGGCGCACATCCCATGATGCCAAATCCAGACGATTGTAGTTGTTTTGTGAGGACCGGAAAAAATGTAAAAATACAGTTGGAAATTTTAAAATAGATTTATTTTAAATTTTAAGTAAATTCCAAAAATGTATCTGTAGATCAATAAATGCCTGAAAACAAACGCCGTGTGTGCGCCGTGTGTAAGGAGAGGAAGGCCTCCGTGCTCCTCCTCCCCGAGAGCAGAGTGCCCTGAGGGAGCAGGGAAGGTGGCAGCGGGGAGCACTGTCCCACGGGGTGCAGAGGAGGAGGTGGCCGGGGACAGTCCCCAGCTGTAGCAGGGGGTAGGGCAGGACCCAGGAGGGGTTCCCAGGCTCCAGCCACAGGGGAGGTGGACCCATCCCGGGGCCTGGAGGGAGGACAGGGAAGTAGCATCTGCTGAGCCCAGTTGGGGGGCTGTCCCAGTGATAGGGCCTAGTGCCCCCCTCGACCATGCAGGCCTCCATGGACTGCTGGTGCAGGGCAGCCCCCCAGAAGGCCTGGGAGTGCAGGCAGGGGAGGCAGCCTCAGGCCCAGAGCCAGCAGGAAAGGGTCAAGGAGGAGTTTGGAGAAGGATCCACCCCCGTGAGTCTATTTGACTCTAGTGTGGATGGGTGTGACTGCCTTCATTCACATCACACATGGCATATCTCTGCAGCTTCTCTTACATCTTGGGCACTGTTCTGGCACATGGCAGGTGGGGGGAGCAGTGATGGAGAAAACAAGCCAGTAAGGCCCGAAGACCCATGGAATTCTCTCCTAGTGAAGGGCAAGGCCAGGAAATCAAGAACAAGAAGACAAGGACTAGCAATTTTTGCAAAGAATCCTAATAGTGTGATGGCAAATAGAGTCAGAGGCCATACCCAGATGTGTAACAGATGAAGATAATAGGAGGTAGTGTGGGAGGGCAGGGGGCAGCCTGTGCTAGGCAGGGAGCACAAGAGTATAAATGCTGAGGTCTGTGCTTACAAGGCTGGAGAACCAGGGCAATGATGACAGGGTAGGGGCAGGGAGCAGGGCCACTCCACAGCCCTTCCCTAGAGCAGGGTAGAGACACCAGGGGAGGGTGCAGACCTGGAGACACAGGGTGCTGGTGGGCACGGGTGTGACGTGTGTTCTGCACAGATATGCGTGATGGTGGGGACAGGGGATAGAGGGGTTCGGGAGAAAGGGCTGGATCATTCTGAGAGGGGGCTCACTGGGTCAGCATGGAGCACTGGGGGCTGGCCCTGGGGTGGTCCTCGTGGAGATGGAGGAGCCGGACAGACTGGGGTTGAGTTTGCGCAGCTGTGGGGTCAGGAGAGGCGGCAGGAAAGCCCGTCACCTTTTGTAAGAAGGCTGTGTGTTGTCTGGGCGTCCTCCAGGAACCCTTAGAAAATCTCTGCTTGGGACCGTGAGGAGGTCAGCAGGCGTGGACCCATTCCACCCAGCGGGCAGCTGCTGTCTGAGGAGTGGGGCGTGGAGGACGCCTGTACATTTGGGATCCCATCAGGTTTCCACCAGGTCTCGCCATCCCTGAAGGCCCTCGTGAGCAGGTGGTCTCACCTCCCAGCTGCTCCCACCACAGAGACCTCAAGGACAGCTTCAGGAACGAATGGGTACAGGGTGAGGATTCCCAAAGGGACTCACGTCCTCCCTGATCGAGTCGATGCTGCCACCAGTGGGAACCCCGACAAGTAATCCATGTCCCCCCACAGAGTCCCAGGAGCAGGAGACAGAGGCTCAGGGACTGGAAGTGCTCATGAATGTGGCATGTCCCCTCACCACTGGGCCACCCTGTCTTTCTACCTGTCCCTGCTGCAGGCTGCCGTGGGATGGGATGGCAGGGCAGAACCGGAGGGCTCCCTGGAGGAGCCGGCCTCTGAGTGAATCTGATGGATGAGCCGCAGGGACCAGTTGTGCTTTCACGCTTGAAAGAGAAGGCGAATTTCATGGACACCTTGTCACAGAAAGATTGAGATTCCCCAGGTTGTGGAGCTGAGACCCTGCATGCATGGTCGCCATGTGCTATCTCTGCTGGGACCAGACCTGGAGTAGCAAGGATCCTTAAATGATGATGGGATAAGAGTCTGGAAGTTGATTTGTTCAGGGGCCTTTCTGGCAGAAGGCACCAGCAGAGGCAGTAAACAACTTAATCTCAGTGAGCAAGGGAGTTAGCTTTCTGAGTCCAGTTCTGATTGGCTCATAGGGGAATTCTACCAAACATTTAAAGAACATTTAAAGAACAATTAATACCAATTTTTCTGAGGCAGTTTCAAAAAATAGAAATGGAAGGGAAACTTCCAATCTCATTCTATAATGCCAGCATTACCTTGATCCCAAAATCAGACAAAGACCCCAACAAAAAGAATTTCAGACCAATATCCCTGATGAATACAGAGGCAAAATCTCTGAGCAAAATATTAGCCAATAGGATCCAACAGTACAGTAAAAGGATTATTCACCACTACGAATGGGATTTATTCCAGAGCTAGAAAGGCGGTTCAATATCTGCAAATCAATCTGATACATCATATTAAGAAAAGTGGTCCATATATATGATGGAATATTACTCAGCCATCAGAAGGAATGAGTATCCAACTTTTGCATCAACATGGATGGGACTGAAGGAGATTATGCTGAGTGAAATAAGTCAAGCAGAGAGAGTCAGTTATCAGATGGTTTCACCTACTTGTGGAACATAAGGAAAAACATGGAGGACATTAGGAGAAGGAAGGGAAAAATGAAGTGGGGGAAATTGGAGGGGGGGCACCCACCATGAGAGACTGTGTACTCTGAGAAACAAACTGAGGGTTTTAGAGGGGAGGAGGGTGAGAAGGCGGGTAAGCCTGGTGGTGGGTATTAAGGAGGGCATGTATTGCAGCACTGGGTGTGGTGCATAAACAATGAATCTGCATTGCACTGGAACACTGCATCAAAAACCAATGACATACTGTATGGTGACTAACAGAACATAATAAAAAATAACTTTAAAAAAAGAAAAGAAAGGACAAGAACCATATGATCCTCTCAATAGATGCAGAAAAATTATTTGACAAAGAACAACATCTTTTCTTGGCTAAAACTCTTCACAGTGTGGGGATAGAGGGAGCATACCTCAATATCATAAAAGCCATCTACAAAAAACCCACATTGAATGTTCTCAATGGGGAAAAATTGAAAGCATTTCCCCTAAAGTCAGGGACATGACAGGGATGTCCACTCTCACCACTGCTATTCAACATGGTACCAGAACTCCGAGCCTCAGTAATTAGACAACAACAACAACAAAATCATAAAAGGCATCCGAATCAGCAAAGAAGTCAAACTCTCACTCTTCACAAATGTCATGGTATTCTAGGTGGAAAACCCGAAAGACTCCACCCCAAATTGCTAGAACTCATACTGGAATTCAGCAATGTGGCAAGATATAAAATCAATGCACAGAAATCAGTTGCATTTCTATATACTCACAATGAGATAGAAGAAAGAGAAATTAAGGAATCAATCAAATTTCAATTACACCAAAACCCATAAGATACCTGTGAATAAAACTAACCAAAGAAGAAAAAGATCTGACTCAAAAAACTACATAACACTTATGAAAGAAATTGAGAAAGGCAGAAAGAATATGTTCACAGATTGGAAGAAATATAGTTAAAATGTTTATGCTACCCAGAGAAATCTACACATTCAATGCAATCCCTTTCAAAATTCCATCGACATTTTTCACAAAGCTGGATCAAATAATCTTAAAATTTGTATGTAATCAGATAATCTGATTAGCCAGAAGAACATTGAAAAAGAAAAACAAAACTGGGGAGATCACAATTCTGGACTTCAAGTTCTACAACAAAGCTGTAATTATCAAGACATTATAGTACTAGAATAAAACAGGCACAGAGATTAGTGGAACAGAATAGAGAACCCAGAAAGGGACCCTCAACTCCATGGTCAGCTAATCTTTGACAAATCAGGAAAGAATACTTAATGGAAAAAAGACAGTCTTCAACAAGTGGTATTGGGAAAATTGGACTGCCACCTGCAGAAGAATGACACTGGACCATTTCCTTACACCATACCAAAGTAGACTCAAAATGGATGAAAGACCTAAATGTGAGACAGGAATCCATCAAAATCCTAGTGGAGAACAAAGCAGCAACCTCTTTGACCTCAACCACAGCAACTTCTTGCTAGACACATCTCCAAAGGCAGGAAAACAAAAGCAAAAATGAACTATTGGGACTTCATCAAAACAGAGAGTTTTTGAAAAGGAAAAGAATTAGGCGATAAAACCAGAAGACAACTGACAGAATGGGAGAAGATATTCCCTATTGTCTTACCAGATGTAGGGCTAATATCCAAAATCTATAATGAATTTATTGAACTCCACACCCAAAGAACAAATAACCCTATTAATAAATGGGCAAAGACACGAACAGACATTTCTGCAAAGAAGACCTCCAAAAGGCAAACAGACACATGAGAAAGTTCTCCACATCACTCAACATCAGGGAAATACAAATCAAAACCACAATGAGATACCAATTCAGACCAATCAGAATGGCTAAAATTTACAAGTCAGGAGAGAACAGATGTTAGCAAGGATGCAGAGAAAGAGGAACCCTCTTATACTGTCGGTGTGAATGCAAGCTGGTGCAGTCACTCTGTAAAACAGTATGGGGTTTCCTCAAAAAGCTGAAAATAGAGCTACTCAGCCATTGCACTACTGGGAATGTACTCCAAAGATACAAATACAGTGATCTGAAGGAATACATGCACCCAAATGTTTATAGCAGCAATGTCTATAACAGCCAAATTGTTGAAAGAGCCCAGATGTCCATCAATAGTTGAAATAGGTGAAGAAGATATGGTATATATATATCATGGAATACAACTCAGCCATCAAAAAAAAAAAAAAAAAGGAAAGAAAGAAAGAAAGAAATCTTGCCATTTACAATGATGTGGATGGAACTCGTGGGTATTATGCTAAGTAACATAAGTCAATCAGAGAAAGACAATTACCATATGATCTCACTCATATGTGGAATTTAAGAAAACAAAACAGAGGGTCATAGGGGAAGAGAGGAAAAAATAAAAGAAGACATAATCAGAAAGGGAGATAAACCACAAAAGACTCTTAACTGTAAGAAACAAATAGAGAGTTGCTGGAGGGAATGGGGTGCGGGGTGGGGTAACTGTGTGATGGGCAGTAAGGAGGGCATGTGGTGTGACGAGCACTGGGTATTATTTAAGACTAATGAATCAGGGAACTCTACATCTGAAACTAATAATGCATTATATGTTAATTAATTGAATTTAAATTAAAAATGGTATAGCTATTCAGAATAAATTAAAGAATGAAAAATTCAGGTGTTAATTTAGGAAAGAGATTAAGTGCTAAGGACTGACTATTGTGAACTATTTTCCATCTATAATTTTTATTCCTATAACCATATCCTGAGCTATCAGGAAAATAGAAACTTATTGAATAAAAAGTATAAACTACCACATTTCTCAGAGGTTGTGGCCCACCATCTTGAATAGAATATGCATTTGAATAATAATTAAATTATCTTTGTCCAAAAAAAAAAAAAATCAATGTACTTCCTCTACATCCAAAACAGTTTTCTAAATCAGGAATTTCCTAAATCAAGGCTTTACAATGTTTGACATTGGACAAAACATGCAAATTAGTCTAAGCTGGACTGAATGCCTGATTTCTAGGCCTGAGGACCCTACCCAGGACTTCAAATCACCCTTGAACTTCCTTTTGCAGCAGATAAGTGCTTCCGTGTTCTCTGACCCGATAGGAAAGGGAATGCTACCGTGAGTGATCATCAGATGGGCACTTGAAACGACTGCATCTGAGACTGTTACTACATTCTCCCCTTCCGAAGCTAACTTCAGTTCATTAATCTAGGAAGACTTACTGAACTCTATGGCCAACTTGACTGACTTTTCTTACCACGGCACATATGCAAAATGAGTCGTTTTCATAAGTTTCAAAATGGTTGTTGGGAATGACAGTTAAGTTAGCATTTATTTTAAGTTTCATGCCCTCCTCTCCTCACAACTTCCCCTGAGATCAACCCCTTCTTCTGCCCAGTTAAGAATCAACTGCCTGGCATGGTAATTGAGGAGAAATCTAGCAACGAATTTTCTTCACTGATTTTTGTCATTTAGAGTAGAGCTCCAAGACATTTGTGTGGGGTAAACACTGCTGTTTTACAGAGATGTTGAATAAAGATAGATTCCCTTAGCCCACCAGACATCATAGCATAATAAATGCTCAAGATTGTCTCTTATGCTAAATGCTAAACTCACATTTCCCTCTTCTATACGTATGTCGGTTTACAAGAATGAATCCCAAAGACGAAACAAAGGTACTTCCCTAAGTGGTAAGAATCAATCATCCTTCTATTATATTAAAATTATATTATATTAAAATGCCTGTTTGGCCATTTTTATTTGATATGCAGAGATCAATATTAATTTCTCATAAACACATGCAATTCTGTACCCAGTGGCATTTATTTTCAGTGTAAAGAACATGCTTCAGGAAAAAACTGGCATGTTCATGCATAAACTCATCCCAACAGCTGCATCTAACCTCTCCCATAACCTTGAAATCTGCAGATGCCTCTCTATCCCAGTGTGCTCTCTGGAAGGGCCTTTAACACTGCAACTGAACAGAGTAGAAGAATGCCTGGAAATGCTCAAAAGTGCCAGGCAAATAGTTTCGTGCTAGCGTAGTAGCTGGAAGACAAGTAGCTGATATACCATTCTTTGGTTACAACAACAAAGTGTAACTAGAAGTTCCGTTGATTTCTGTGCTTTCAGGGGACCCAGAAAAGGGAGATGAACATTTTTAAATAATAAATGAAAGTTGTGTGTAAATAATATAATAAGCACATTTTTAAAAAGGGGAAAAGCCAGCATCAGGAACTTCTCAGTAATAGAGTGATGACATTAGCTTAACATTTTCAGTCCTTTGCATTCATGGTGGACTCACTCCCACTCTTGCAACAACCGTATGGGGACAGGACAGGCTTTATTATCCATAAATGAAGAAACTTGGGTTTCAGATATATATATAGATATAGATAGATAGATAGATAGATAGATGGTAGATAGATTTAAAGATTTTATTTATTTATTTGACAGAGATCACAAGTAAGCAGAGAGAGAAGCAGAGAGAGGAAGGGAAGCAGGCTCCCTGCTGAGTAGAGAGCCTGATGCAGAGCTCGATCCCAGGACCCTGGGATCATGACCCGAACCAAAGGCAGAGGCTTTAACCCACTGAGTCACCCAGGCGCCCCTTGGGTTTCAGATATATTAAATGATGTCTGTGGTCATAATGTTAGTAAGCCATTGGGCATGAGCCCTTAAGCCCCAATGTTTTCCTTTAGGTAGGAAAGGAAACTATAACCTGCTAACTATAGATTTGCTCAATTATAGCTCATTAACCCCAAGTAGTATTTTAAAAGGTCATCCTGGCCAGTAGAAAGAGGACAGATCCCATCAGCATAGGGTGGGAGGTAGCAGCCCACCTGGACCGAGAATACACATACTGGGCGATATTCAAAGTCATCAGAAATCAGAGGAGTCAGTAGGTAGACTGGAAGTGCAAAGGCAACCAGTGTGGTTATATGATATGAGGGGTTGGAGAAGACAGTCCACCAATAACCAGAGTAGTGATTGTGTATGTGACAACAAAGGTTGAAACACTATGGTTGGGTCTCACATTTTATTGGGATGAGGTGAGGATTTTGTGATGGCTGTTGCTATTGGACCATCCACATATCCAAAGCAGAAAATCTGGCTCGTGGGATCACAAGTGGTTCTATTGACTTCATGGTACATGCTAGGAAGAGGCTGACAGCACACACCCAGCTCAAGGAAGCACAGTTTCCAGAAGCTTATGTAGGGAAATACATCTCTGAACATCATCAAGATCAAGTAACCTGGACCCTCCTGGGAGAATAAATCAGCACCCAGACACAATGGCCATGCTCCCTTTCCTAGAAGGGAGTTTAGCCAAACCTTGGAACCCACCATACCTTCCTCAGGGAAACATGGTTCATGGAAGAAGTTGTTCAAAACTGGGGATGTGGACCTCCTTGGGGGCTGGAGGCCAGTTCTCATATTAGGTTGCAGGCGCATTTGGGGAGGTAGTGTGTGGAGGTGATCACATCACAAAAGCTGTGACCCTGGGAAGGTAGGTGAAGGAGAAAGAGAAAGCACCCATGGATGAGGTTGGCACTGAGGGAATGGGGTGGTCTGCTCTTGCAGATCCAGGAGGCCCACACTGTGGAAGTCACCTTCTTTGACCTTTTTCACTGGAAGGTGTTGTTCCCATTTACATGACCTGCTGCTTACAGCTCTGCCTGTTTCTTATCCAGTCCACCACTGACTATCTTCTCTTTTGACTGGGACTGCCTGTAATGGACCCAGAACTTCCACTTAGCACCTACTCAGTGCATGCTCAGCAAATAGTTCTGGTCTATTGTTTTCTGTTCCTTGAGAAGAAGGAATGTTTTTAATCCCTCTTCTTTGCCCCTAGTAGGCGGAATCATCCCAAATAGAATCTTCTAGCAATCAATCTTATCTATAATTTGCAGAACTGATTTTGAAACAGAGTTTAATCACAACATAAACATGGAGGCACGTGGGTAGCTCAGTGGGTTAAAGCCTCTGCCGTTGGCTCAGGTCATGATCTCAGGGTCCTGGGATCAAGCCCCTCATTAGGTTCTCTGCTCAGCGGGGAGCCTGCTTCCCCCTCTCTCTCTGCTTGCTTCTCTGCCTACTTGTGATCTCTGTCTGTCAAATAAATAAATAAAATCTTTAAAAAAAATAAACATGGGCATATAATTCACTGTCTTCCTTTATTTGTTAATCTCCTAGCTAACATTATTGACTAGCCTACTGAATGAGGTACAGGTGATAAGCACATCCATGTGGATGTAGCAACAGGTCTTGATTATCCAGAGGATCTCTTAAAAGATATCATTATTAACTAGATATTTTTCTCTTCTATCTTAGGACCAAGAAGGAAGTGACAAAAACAAGATGACACATCACATGTTGGTTAAATATGAGTTTTCTGCCATTACTGTTTTAGCTGTGGGCTTCAGAGTATGGTAGACACACACAAAAATGATATGTTAAAATTGGCAATGGAAATATTTCTATTTCTGTACTGGAACATTTATACTTTGTTAATATTTCATATATATGGATTGAAAATGTGGCAGCTTTTCTTAATCTCCCCAAATACTCCTGGGCTCCTCTGTAATTCCCAGGCATCCTTGCAGTCACACTGGAGTCATGGGACTAGCATCGCCCCAGTGGGACTGGCCACAGAGGTTTGATCACAGCATTCTCTTGACTACTACAGTGACCCTAGAGGCAGAGAAGTAGCATAGAGAAGGTCTGCCTGACCCACAGTAGTTTCTCTGGAAAGTGAGAAGCAAACTTTCCTTATGCGAAGCCACTGAGACCTGGGACATAGCCTACCTCCCTGACTAGTACATCCTGCCTTGTGAGTGAAAGCCAGATTCTCATGTGTCACAAGCACTATGCAAGATATCCTGAGGAAGCAAGTGTGTTGTACTGAAACACTGAAGGCCTCCATTCCTTCATTACATTTATTTATTTATTTATTTAAAGTGGGCTCCATGCCCAGTGTGGAGCACAAGGCAGGGCTGAAACTCATGACCTTGAGATCAAGACGTGAGCTGACACCAAGAGTAGGATGCTTAGCCGAATGAGCAACCCAGGCACCTCCCTTTCAGTACTTCAATCCCACATATCACAATATCCTGCATTTATATATAGTTGACAACAGGGACTATATTATCTCACTTAAACTAAACTCTCCATGACAAAATGAGTGTCTTCAAAACCAATCTTAAAGAAAAAAAAAAAAAAATATATATATATATATATATGTATACTATATATAACACGCAATCACAACAGAACCACAACACGACGACAGCTAACGTGTCTATTCCTGGTGTAACCTCTTTGTCACCCCATTACAAGATAAAAACAATGATAGCCTAATCCAAATTGAGCTGAAAACCATAGGGGGAAAAAAGTCAGTGTTATCAAGAAGGCTACTTGAATGTGTTCTTGTATTTAATAAATATTCATTGAGTGCCCTCTCTAAGCCACACACAGTGTAGGCACTGGGGATAAAACAGGAACAAGAAACAGTTGCACTCTCACATGGAGACAACAGGTATGTATATGAAGCATTGAGAGACATACTCTAGGGAAAACACAGCAGGGGAGATGGGAGAGTCTGGGAAATGGTTATGTGTGTAGGTATGGTGCTAGGGGAGGTCTCTTTGCCAAGGAGACAGGTGAGCAGACCCTAAAGGAAGTGAGGAAATTACCTTATGAAGGGAAACAGCAGTTACAAAGTCTGGGGGTAGAAGCTGGCTTCACTCAATCTGGGAGAACTGTCAGTCGGGGAGAAGTAAGTGAGAAGGGAAAGGGTGGGGGTTGATGAGGTCCAAACTTCAGGGCAGATGAGGGTGAAGGCCATACGGGCTCTGTAAGGACTTGTGCTTTTTACTGAGAACGGGATGAGACGCAGCAGACCATCAGCACAGGGATGTGACAGGGTATGTTTTTAAATGATCCTCTGGCTAAATGGAGTGTCCGGCTGGCTCAGCTGGTTAAGCGGCTGACTCCGGATTTCCACTCAGGTCATGATCATGGTCCTGGAATGGAGCCCCACATCTGGCTCTGCACTCAGCAGGGAGTCTGCTTCACGATTCTCTCTCTGCCCCTGTTCCCAACCCCTTCTCAAATAAATAAAAAAAATAAATAACTCTTTAAACATTTTTTAAAAAAATAAATGATCCTCTGGCTAAAAATTGACAAAGGGGAGTGGGATGGAAACAGGGAGACCAGACAGGAGTCGCTGGATTTGCAACATGGATATAAATCCACTTTTCTTTCATAGTGCCACTCATCGAAGTGTGTAATGGAGCCTTGAGCTGGTAATTATTAATGTCATCACGATTAGCAAAACACTTAAAAGTGAAAAATCTAAGACAGTTGAAAATCAGAATTTAAAGGCTGCTGCCTAATTTCTTTCTTCATTGTGTTTAAAGTTACTGGATACGCAATACCTCAAAGATCCCACTAAGATTAATGATAATTATTTAGAAGTTCCTCTGGAGTCTCTCACTCAGTAGCAAAACCCTCATTAAGGAAATACTAAATACACAGGAACCAATATGGATCAACAAATTAAACCACTTTCCTTTGCCAGCAGATCCGGGAGAGACGGAGGAAACATCACTAAACTGTAACAATAGAAGTGTTGGAATAAATTATGTGATGGGGAAGATCACTTATATAGTTGGGTGAGAGCACGGATGTTTCCAATACCTCAGCTTATGTATCTGCTAGATTCTATTCCAGTAAGGAGATGTATGATAAATGACATTTTTTTTTTAATGAATCGCCAACTGAAAGATTTATTGGAGAAGATATTTTCATAAGAGCAATTTTTTAAAATAAAAACGTCTGATGGAGAAACAGTATCGTGGAGCTCCTGGCGGAGAGGCTGCCTTGACCAGAATAATAACAATTTGTGGGTGAGGATTATGGAGGTGGCCATAAAATCCACCAATGAAATTCAGGCACTGCAGTCTTCAAAACGAAGCTACGGCTGCAAGGGCTTGCTGCATTTATAAAGGCAGAAACTGTGCATTTGTCACTTGATTGCTGCGTAACAAGTTACCACAAATTTATTGGCTTAGAACAGCACACAGGCATTATCTCATAGTTTCTGGAGTCAAGCATCCAAGCACAGCTTAGCTGGGTCTGATGCCTCCGTGTGTCTCTCAAGGCTGCAGTCAAGGGGAAGGTGGGGGCCAGCTCTCCCCTGAAACCCAGCCGGGGAAGGGTCTGTGGTTGCCAGGCTTCAGCTCTGCACCAGCATTGAGAATGGAGGCCTCAGCTTCTTGCTGGCTGGCTGTCAGCTGGAGGCGGCCCTTAGGTCCTGGTAGCAAGGGCATCTCCACACGCCTGCTCAGCCCCAGACCAGCAAGGGAGGGTCAGCAGAGACAGGCCCTAGCTGGACAGAAGTTACAGTCATATCATCAAGGACTGGACAGGCCATGGCCTTTGCCATATCCTATTGGTTAGAAGCAAGTCACAGGTCCTGTACTCCACTCTAGGGGAGGGCATGCACAGGGAAGTGTGCACCAGGAGGTCAGAATCTCAGAGGGTCCACCTTCAAGTCCATCTGTCACAACCTGTCAAATGTAGTAGAATCTGTAGAAGATGTCATAATGAGTCGAGAATGACCAGGAATATCATTCTTTCTGATAGATTTCTAATGGCTAATTTACGACAAAATATTTCAGAGGGTAGTCAAAATTAAAAACCTATCAACTGTGTTTTCTTTATGAAGTTGGTGAAGAAAACAGACTCAAGACAAATGTAGCTTAAATTAAAATGTTACTGCTTGCATCCCACTGATAGATCTCTGAGACATGCAGAACGTGACCTCCCTCAAGGAACTCATGGCTGCCTTAATGCTGATGTTTTGCTGGAGACCAAAAGTAACCTTATCTTAACAGCAGGTAGCCCCTCAAGGTCCTGAAAGCCTTGCTTCAAAATTCCTTGGAAACTTACTTTATCCTTCTTTTCCGCTCCCTCCACAAGCTTAAAAGTATGTGACCAGTCACTCCTCACAATCCCCGTGCAGTTCTCTCTGCCCATAGGTCCTGTCCCTGTGCTATAATTAAAAAAAAAAAAAGAAAAGAAAAAGAAAACCTTTTGGCACAGTAGAATGTCTCAAGAATTCTTTCTTGACTGTTGGGCTCGAGGATCCCGCATCATATGTTGGTGGCCCTGGTGTGGGGATTCTGCATCTTCCTTCATCTGACTTCAAGCTTCAGTGCAAACTTGTTGAGTTACTCTCTTCCCCTACTTTCATTTCAGGGAAGTTTCAAGAAATACAGTCTTAACTGAAAGTCAATTTTGGCTGCAGGTTAGTAACCTGGTGGGAATGGTAATAAGATCCAGAATCCTTAAAAAAAAAAAAAGGACCCAGAAATTTGATGTCCTCTCTTTATTCTTATTCCTATACAAAGCTGTCTGTCTTGGGCACAGGATTGTGCAAGGCTGCCAATCTTAAGTCTCCCCTGTGAGTTTTCTTCCTGGTTGGGCTAATGTGATTCCTTTCCCATCCCTGGTCTAGCCACTTCTGGCCAAAGGACCTCCACTTGGAACCGGCCAAAATCGGTACCTGATTGAATTAGAACCCAACCAGGATGTTTCCAGGGGAGGCTAGCTATAAGGACATTATGTGTTGGAATGTACCTTAGATCATCGTGGATTTCTATCTTTACTATTTTTTTTTTTTTTATCAGTGTCCCCTGATTAGGTAATTTCCCTTTGTAAAACTTTTCTGGTGTTTTCCATGGGCTAGAAAGGTCAGGTTCTTCACAGCACAGCATGGTATTTTGGTCCATTCACTGGAACCCATTTGTAGTATAGGAGGCAATGGGGAGTGGGAGAATGGGAGCATCCCTCCTGTGGGGCCGTATGGTGAGATGGCGATTAGCAGTTTCATTCAAGGGACATTTCTAGTCACTTTGGCGTCTGGAACCTGACATATCCTGCATAGGATGCCACCTGGGAATCAGGAGGATTTTGGGTAATGGACCTTCTCTAGACTTCTCCAGTTCATAAGGACTCTCCCTTGGCATCCCTTTTAACCTGCTGGAACCAATTCAGATTGCAAAATTAAAAAAAAACAAAACTGATCTTCTGTAATGTTGTATGGCTTCAGTACTCCTTAGGAGATGAGGAAAAATGAACCATTAATGTGTCGTTAAGCTTCAGTTCGACCTATCAGTTAGATCTCTTCTGCAGGACAACAGGGCAAATTGACAGAGGTACCCTGTGTCCAGCCATGAATGGCCCTAAATCAGGACCCCAATCTAAGGGTCTTTTCCAGAATGTGTCTGGCCACTAACTGGACTGATAAACTCCCTCCTGATATATTGATGATTGTTTAAACAGGCCTCCTCCAAATACACCCAGGTCGCTGGAGAAAACACGAGCCATCCCTGACAAAGGGGACGCTGGCTCTCTTTCACTGCTCCTCCTAACAGACCCAGGTTACTCTCCTGTATGTAAGGGCTTCTCCCTCATTCATTTCCTGGGTTAATAGCTATGATCGTTGGAGCCAGCTCTCTCTGGTTCTTCCACCTCAGGACAGGGACTTGAAGGAATATTCCCAAACAGCTGTCAAACTCCTTTCGTTTCAAGGAAACTTCCCCACCAGTGCCCCTGATAAGAACTGCCAGTGGGAAACAAAATGATTGACTTAAATGTACATGGATCCAAGTGGAACATATTCAGTATTTAAACTAACAAGTTTAATTAAGAGAGACATGCCCTTAGAGTTTTCAGTATTAACTATAAAATTGTATTCTACCAAGGTTTGCTGATGGTCAAAGAAGCTGATGATCTCTGTTGCAGTTTGTCAGCAAAAGAGGACTTAAAACGATGGTTAATTGTGAGTGTCTCAGAGCTTTCATGGGTAACTGTTAAAATAGCTTTCAAAGTCTTTAGTAACCTGAAATTTTTAAGTTTTGCTTGGGTGGTAAATTGGATTGAATTCATCTTTTCCAAATGAGATAAGATACCGAAGCATTGATTGTTAACCATAAGGTTTATTGCTTTTGGCTTCTTAATTGCAGAGAAAGCTGAGAATACTTGGGTCTGTTGGCAAATATGCTTTTGTGCTTTATTAGAATTGTACTAGAGAAACATTTTTTTTAATTATAAAATGTATTTATAAATTTTAGATCTAAAGAATTCTGGTACAACAGACCATTCACAATCAGTTAATAGTTTTCACTGGAGGCTAAGGTTTCTAAGAGTGAAAATTCTGCTAAATACAATTAAGACAGGTGGGGGGAAAAGGTTTAGGTCAAAATCTGAATGAATAAAAAAACCTGTATAAGGTTTGTAAAGGGATATCTTTGGAAAGGAATTTTATGTGCAATCAGAATGGACTAAGGTTGAAATGAATGAATTTTAAAAGTACATTGATATAAGATTGAAATTCTGTTTTTCTCTCAAAAAAAAAAAAAGACAAAAGTTTGCTTGGATTGTTGGTCTGCTCTTAATAAGAAAATGTAAACAAAAGCTTTTTTCTCTTTTGTCTGCCCAGAAAACCCAAGTTAGTTCTATGTTTCATCATTGTCAAGTCTTGAATTACTTAAAATAGTTAAAACTTCTCAATATTAAGGAAGCTAAATTTGCTAACTATATAACACTACATATTTGCCTTTGAAATCTCTTACTGCCACCAAAGTTAAATAAATAAGTTTTAAGTTTTACAATGATCCATAATCCTATTTAGGCATGTGCTTTAAAACTTTCTAAGGGTTTTAACAGACCTCCCCAAGATTTGAATTGTAAATGAAGTCTTTTTGACCAACTAGGCTTGTTTATTTTGTATGTTAAGTGACTTGGAAAACTGTCAGACAAATAATGATTAGCCTTGGGTTGTACTGCTTGGGTAAATGTTATAACCATATATAAGCTTATAACCATATATAACTACATATGTATAGTTATAACTATATGTAACTACATATATATATATACATATATGTATATATATATATCTGTATATATATATTTGAAATATATATATTTGAAATTTCTGAAGTTTTGATATGTTTTGCAATAAGATAATCATTTGATACTCTGATTTTTGAAGTGTTACATGTTACAGAAATAACTGAATTTCCTTATCAATTGCATTATAGACTTTTGTCATTTACAAAATGAGTTTCATCTTCAAGGAGATTCATAAAAATGAATTTTTTAACAAATGTAGGTTTTTGATATCTTTAAAACCATAAAATTAAAATTGGCAAGAATTTTCAGAACTTAACTAAAAGCTGTCTTCAAATGGAAAAGAATTAGTAACATGGAACTAAACGAATTGAAGAAAATGATTATGGTTTTGTGACTCTTGTTTAAAATACTGTGGGTTCTCCAGTGTTTGCTCTCCCAGATTAAGGAAACTTTGTCATAAGATACTCATGATATACAGAAATAGGATAAAATACTCCTTTGTAAACAAATTGAAGCATTTAATTTTTCTCTCTACCTGAACCCTTTAAAATTCAGAAACTTTCAGTGACTAATCTTTCTTCCATGGCATTTATAATCATTTGCATAAGTTCAATAAGAATCTGTTTTCCTCATAACAGGACACCATTAGAAACATTGGTTATTTTACCCAGGCTTTAACTGGGTTGTTCGTATTTGAGAGATAGGCATAGTCTCAGATATGATCAGACAGTTTTAAGGAATTGAGGTTGACTTTATGAAACATGGAGCCAATAGAGCCCCCTGGAACTGTTGGCCTGATACCTTGCCTGCAGAGTTACCAGCAGCCTCACCAGGTGAGTAAAGAATGTCATTTCCTGGCAGGTGCTGGAACCCCAGGATATTTTGGGGATATTGAGGACAGGAATTCACCCAAATCTGCAGCCATTACAAGCATGTCTGATGTCAGATATCTGGCTTGGCTTCTGGCCTGGAAAAGTTCAATCTAGATTCTTTATAAAAAGTTCCAACAAAGCAGATTTTAGAAGATCTGCATGATCAATCACTATTCTGCTGAGCTTATGTAAATAATTAGGCCAAGTTTGTTAAAATTAAACTTACTTTTCAAATGAATTAGTCTTGACCTGGCTGTCTCTGAAAATAAGGGTGATTTGGACAGAAAAATTATGTTCCAATAACACATCTTTGAGGATGATAAATTCTAGGTCTGATTGTCTTTAGGTGTTTGTTGTTTGCCTAAACTAGACAACTTGAGGTAAATTTCAGAGAAATTGTGACAACAGTTCGTGTATTGACAGTCTTCTTGCTTGTTATTCTTTGGGAATAATAGGACCCCATGGGCATAAGATTATTTGAACAGCTGGAAAATGGGATGGATTCCCCAGAAATTGTATAACTCAGCTTTCACCTTGACCAGTTGGTCAATGGCTGGGATGACAAAATTGCTCCTTAGCAGCCAGAGTTTACTCCACTCTGTGGGGTTAACTATGGCCTGGCGGAGGTAATGGATAGCTCCACTTTCCATAGCATTGGATTGAATGATGCAGTTTGGGACACCCATATCCCCAGACAAGTCTTTTCCCACTTGCCAGTGATTCCTAATCATTAGAGTATTGTTAACATTAGATATCAAACAAAGGGTTTCTTGGTGGTTTCATCCCTTACCCATATTTGCACCAGGAGTCACCTTTATTGATATAAAATTGCAAACAGAGGTTTAGCTAAGCATACAGCAGCCACCGTTAACCAGTTCCAACTTGTAGTCATCCACAAATTCAAAAGGTGGCCCTCCAACACGGAATGGCCCTTGATATAGTAACTGCAGCTCAAGGAGAAACCTATGCTCTATTTAAAGAGTTATGTGTATACTCCAGATTACCATGAAAATGTCACAAGGCTATTAAAAGGAATGAATACCTAAACTGAGGCTCCACAAAATCATTCCCTCTCTTTCAAGGACTGGTTAAGTTCCTGGTTCCAGAGAGGACTACGGTCAGCTATTAAGGGTCTCTGTTGGAATTCTCATTGTTATAGCCATCCTAATCCTATAGGTTTCTTTTTCCAGTATTTCTCTGCTTGGTGCCAAGACTCCATCACTACAATAGCTTCACATTGACAGCTGGTCCTGACCACCCACAGAGATACTTCTTTGCTTTCCACATTGGACTCTGCTGCTTCTGCCTTTCCTAACTCCCCCTATGTCCCCTAACTGAACAATGTTGACCCATAGGCAGGGACATCACTATGCCCCTATTCAACAGGGAGAAGGTACAGAAGATGAGACCTTCCACATCCAACAACCTTAAAGAATTAAGGGTCAAAATTGTTCTGCAGTGGGAGGGAAAGGAGGGTTGGAGATGAGGAAAACAAGGCAAGAGTAATGTAGCTTAAATTAAAATCTCCTTATAGCTTGCATCCCACTGATAAATCACAGAGACATACAGAGCATGACCTTCCTCAAGGAACTCATGGCTGCCTTAATGCTGATGTTTTGCTGGAGACCAAATGTAACCTTATCTTAACAGCAGGTAGCCCCTCAAGGACCTGAAAGCCTTGCTTCAAAATTCCTTGGAAACTTACTTTATCCTTCTTTTCCCTCCCTCCACAAACTTAAACGTATATAATCAGTCACTCCTCACAATCCCCGTGCAGCTCTCTCTCCTCATACGTCCTGTCCCTGTGCTACAAAACAAAACAAAACAAAAAACTTTTTTGCACTGTAAAATGTCTCAAGAATTCTTTCTTGACCATTGGGCTCTATGACTGTGCATCAAAGTGACAAGTGTTCCAGAAAAATAAGTGACAACGGTACACTATTTAGCATACGGTTTGAAAAGAAAAAAGTTAATGCTTTAAAGCAATGCTTTAATGACAATTCAGAAGGAAACCCAGGAGGGTCAACTGGAAAATTGGAAGACTGATCGCTCATAAAGTATAGGGGGCATCGGAGGAAGGTATTTAAAGGGGAGTAGTACTTCGCTGAATTAACTTGAGGTATACTTTTGACTTCTAGTACCATATTAATAGTCAACATATTTTTAAAAATAAAATTAAATCCATAAGAATGAGAAAGGGGAAAATAAAAGACAAAACTGAAAGTAAACTGAAAAAAGAAGAGAGAAAAGAAAAAGTTCTCCATTCCCACTCCCAGCAGCACAACCCACGCAGTAACATATGACCATGTTCAAAGGGCAAACTATGAAAAGAACTGTTGTTATTCTGAATCTGCATTTCCTTATGTTTTGAGGGGGGTAAAAATGGAAAATCTCTTCCCAAATCTACTTTTGTGGTAAAGATTAAAAAAAAAAAAGTAGAAGAAACAAAGAGGAAAGAAGAAAGGAAAGAAGGAAGGAAAGATTACTTACAGAAAAAACATTTTAAAAATGGATGCTAACAAATATTGCTTAAAATGATGCAAATGTGTAATTTATAAAAATTCTAATATCTGCAGAGAAAATAAAATTGGAAAGATTTTTAAAAAATATTTTACATGGAGAAGTTCGGTGAGATTTAAATCCACTTATTAGTTTAAATGTGTATACTTATTTAATGGGGCTCTTAGGTATGATTTGGGGGAGGCTCCTCTCTCAGAAGAGAAACTAAGAGAGGTTGGCTGGGAAAGGGGAAGAGAGAGAGAGGGAAGGATAGAGAGAGGGAGATTGGAAAGGAGAGAGACAGACACACAAGCACATACACTGGTCCTCCAGTAAATAATACTTGAAGGTTGCATTTCACATGTAGATCCAACAGTTTGCTCTCTTGGCTCTCTTGAGCATCAGAGGTGGGGCAGATTTTCACTTGTCACAGAAGTGAGACCATCCTGAGACGCCCCCAGAAGTGATGGAACGTCAGACCTGTGCTGAGGCTCACCTTGGATACTAAATAAGTTGTCCCCGTTAAGCCCCCAAAGGCAAAGGTCTTGAAAGAGGAAATAGATTTGCTCTGGGGTTTTAAATGAACCTAATTTCTTCTCCACTTCAGTTTTGAAGTATTTACCATGCTAAATTAGTTCTAGTTCACGCTCTGTTACGATTTGTTCCCTTAATAATGAAAAAGTGGATTGGCTAAGGACCTATTTGTTACTAGATTATTTGAGAGGGCTGAACCACCAGCATGAATCTCCACATGCATTTTCTCATATTTGAAAAACAATCAGAACTGCTTAATTAAGCAAGACCCTGTTATCGACGGCTCCATAAGTACGCCAGTCCTGGCTGGCTTGCCTTCCAGTCCGTTCTCTGGGTGCTTCGATTTCATGCTGATCCACAATCCACAGTGAGCAGTGCTCAATAACTTGTCCACTGCTCCTTGAAAATATGTTAATGTTTTTAGTATTTTTGTGCCTTCAAATTAATGTCTTATACATTTCATATAAAATTGTATTAGAAAAGGGAACCAAAAAAATCCCCCAAACCATCTTCATCCTGAACATTTGGTTCAGTTACTACATTATAGCTGTCCTTAAACTATGTCATGGATGGCCATGCACACATGACCTGTATTCTACACTAACACGTTACCAAATAACTTTGGATAGTCTATGTTCCATCCTTAGATATTCACTAAGTAAATTAATATATTAGATGAGTTTTGAAGTCGTACAGTTAAGAAACCTATTTATTTTTTTGAGCCTAGCAGTTCCTAAATCTACTTGACCATAGGACATCTTCTCTTAAAAGAATACTACCTTAGCTTGGGATACCCTGATATTCTACTGCCAGACATTTATTGAGAAGTGATTGGAGGAAACACCAATAAAAGAATGAGCAGTAAGACAGGCAAGAGAAGTCAGGCAACAAGGTGTCATTGAGCAGGTCACCAGCAGGGTTCCTGCAGTGAAGAAACTGAAACGCGAGCTCCTCCTCAGGTTTTCTGGCCTACAGCGCACATAGAGCACTTAAGGACAAGAGAAGCCCTCTGGCAAAGATGCAGATATTGGCAGTTGAAAGCCAGGCTGCTAAAGTGGTGGGGCCCAAGGGCTACTGGTTGAACCCCCAGATCTGCTACAAATGTCTTTTTACCTTGCAGAACATGCAGGTTGTTTCAGGTCATGGGAAACACTGGTATTTATGCCGGATATTGCGCAGGTAAATAAAGGTGACAATCTGGATAAACATGGTCTTGGAAAATGAAAGGGAACACCTGAAAAGGTAAAATTTATAAAAGGAGAGGCCTGAAACTGATTGGGCAACAGATTGAAAACTGGAGCTCAGGTCCAGTGCTCCCAAGGGTTTCATTTTGGGATTTGACCAAGCTGGGAAAGAAGATAGTAAGGCTGAAGGAAGGTTCTGAAAGTAGGAGAAAAGTAGTATCTCCAGCTTGTTCCATGAAACTGACAATTTACATGTATAAGATGTTCTTGCATAAAGCAATTAGAAGTAGGTAACCTATACCCAACAGCAAAATTCTTAGACAATATCTGGATTTTGAATGTGTTTCGGAGACCTGAATGTAACATAGAAGACAATGTCCCTTCCAAGAGGTCCAAATTACAATCACCTCTGGAGGACACCAGAAAGATGTGCTACCAGCCTGTGCTCTCAGAGCTGGGAGCTCAGAAGAGCTTCCCACTGTGAAGGTCTCAGAAGAAACGGAAGGAACAGTGCTTGCTCAGCTGATGTGGTCATTTTAATGTAAGAAGGATGCTGGCAAGCTTCATGTGGCAAAAGATGAAGGTACGTCTCCTTTAAAGTAATGCTCACAGAAGCAACCACTTTCTTCAGTTTGGGTCTGCCACGTAGTCAATGCTAAGACAAAATTAGACATGCAGGAGCGTCTGGGTGGCTCAGTGGGTTGAGGCCTCTACCTTCGGCTCAGGTCGTGGTTCCAGGGTCCTGGGATCAGGTCCTGCATCGGGCTATCTGCTCGGCAGGGAGCCTGCTTCCTCCTCTCTTTCTCTCTTTCTCTCTCTCTGCCTGCCTCTCTGCCTACTTGTGATCTCTGTCAAATAAATGAATAAAATCTTTAAAAAAATAGATGTGCAAAAATTGTCTTGGGGGAGAGTAGGAGGAGATGGAGATGGGACAGCCTTCAGACCATGCTGTAGGCTTGACATCTGTGGAAAGAGAGAAGGAAGGAAGACAGATTAGATAAGGAAGAATTTTGGAGGGCAGCTCAGTTCCAAAAGTTCTAAACCAGACCACTGGGGAGTCCTCAAGTCAAAGCACCTTGGGGCACTAACACCCTGCCACACTCTGGGGGTGGTCCACAAGAAGCTTGGCCTCAGTATGCACAGTACATTCAACTGCACTCCCCTGAGCAAGAGATCTGAACAGTGCATTTCTGTGATCGTCACATGTTTGTACGATGCTTACTATATGCTAGGCTGTTATCTTCACTCAGTGCTTACACCAACCCTATGCCACAGAGACCAGGATTAAGCTCGCTTTTACAAATGATTCTATAACAGAGAATACTAGTGAACTCTTTCCTAGTAGTTATAGCATCTATTTATCTATTTCAATTCTCTTCTAACATTCTCCTTACTGCTTCAGCCAGTTTTTGATTATCATTGTTTTATTTATCTGTTTCCAATGTTCATTTTAAAATGTATATTTTCTAAATCATCGTTGTGCAATAAACTTCCCAAGATGATGGGGAGAGTCCCATATCGGTATTGTTCAATACAGTAGACACTGGCCACTTGTGGCTACCAAGTAGATTTAAAGATAGCATGACTTTTTTCATTTTATTTAATTTTAGTTCATTTCAATTTAACTTTAAAGGCTAGTTTTAAAGCCACATGTGGCTATCTCATAATAGAGATAACTGCTATGCCAAGCTTCTGGAGTCAACATGACCACCCGTCTTTTCTGGCCAGCTTGCCCAGGAATTAGATAACCAAAGAAGAACTTACACAAGTTTACATTATGAAATTACATCATTTGACCCAATTTGAAAAAGTGGGCAAAGGACTTGAATAGACATTTCCCCAGAGAGAATGCACAAATGGCCAATAAGCACATGAAAAGAGGCTCACAGTCAGCAATCATTCATGAAATGCAAGTCAAAACCAGAATCAGATGCCACTTCACATGCATTCGAATGGCTATTACCCCCTCCTTGAAAAAAAGAAAAGGAAAGAACAAGTGTTGGTGAGGATGTGTAGAGATTGGTATCCTTCTGCATTACTGGTAGGTATGCAAAATGGCACAGCCACTATGGAAGACATTTTGGCATTTTCTCAAACGTTAAATATGGAATTACTATGTGATCCAGCAATTCCACTTCTAAGTACACACCCGAACAAATGGAAGGCAGGGACTCAAATACATGTTCACCCATTTTCACAGCAGCATTATTCACAAGGTGGGAAAAATCTAAATGCCCACCAACAGATTAATGAGTAAGCAAAATGTAATATACATGCAATTGAATATAATTCACCCTTAAAAAGGAGTAAAATTCCAGAGGCAGCTGGGTGGTTCTGTTTGTTACGCATCTGCCTTTGGTTCAGGTCATGATCCTGGGGTCCTGGGAACAAGCTCTGCATTGGGCTCCTTGCTCAGCAGAGAATCTGCTTCTCCCTCTCCCTCTGCTCTTCTCTCTCTCTCTCAAAAGAGTAATCTAGGGGCACCTGGGTGGTTCAGTCAGTTAAGCCTCTGCCTTTGGCTCAGGTCATGATCCCAGGGTCCTGGGATCAAGCCCCAGGTGGGATTCCCTGCTCAGTGGGAAACCTGCCTCCCTCTCCCCTTCTGACTGCCATTCCTGCTTGTGCTTTCTCTCTCTGTGTCAAATAAATACATAAATTCTTTTTTAAAAAAAAATAATTAATTTTTTAAATCTTTAAAAAAAAATAAAAAGAAAAGGAGTAAAACTGAGATACACACTACAATGTGGGTGAACCTTGAAAATACTATGCGAAAAGAAAGAAGACAGGGGTACTGGCTGGCTCAGTTCATTAAGCAACTGCCTTTGGCTCAGGTCATGATCCGAGAGTCCCGGGATGGAGTCCCACATAGGGCTCCCTGGTCAGCAGGGAGTCTGCTTCTCCCATTGACTTCTCTCCTCTCATTCTCAATCTCTAAAATAAAAAAAGGAAATCTTAAAAAAAAAAAAAAAAAGGAAAGAAGACAGATAAAGTGACAAATGCTGCATTTTCCTCTTAGGGTATCTAGAATAGGTAAATTCAGAGAAACAAAGAGTAGTCCTTGTGAGTAGTTAAGAGGAGAGGAAATGGAAGTTAGTATTTGATGGGGACAGAGTTTCTGTTGGAGCTGATGAGAAAGTTCTAGAAGTGGATAGTAGTTAGTGATAGTAACTCAATACTGATTTTGCCTAACGCCACTGAACGGTTATACTTAGAAATGGATAAAATTGTAAATAACATGATATGTGTATATTTACCACAATAAAAATTGTTTTAAAAGTAAGAAATTCTATCAGAAAAACACTAAAATTCAAAATGTATATGGCCGAACCATTTCTTCCTGTAGTTAGAACATATATCTGAAAAGCTACCTCATAATCAGAAGATTGCTAGGTGACCATGGCAGTGGACCAGAGAGGGGAGAGAAGAAATGTTGAGTAGAAATGGTCTCACCAATGGGTCCATCAGCTCTCTTCCCATTTATCCATCTGCTCAAAAGCTAGGACTAGGGCAGTGGGACCAGAAAACTGGAAACCCAACTGACTTCTCCCCAGGCTGCAGAGCTTAAATGAGTGGTGCCCATGTTCCTCTCACTCACTTTTCATGACTTACAGGGGTGACTAGCCCCACTTCTTCTGACTGTTCTTTCTTTTTTTTTTTTAAGCATGTATTTTTTTTTTATTTCTTTTCAGTGTAACAGAATTCATTGTTTATGCACCACACCCAGTGCTCCATGCAATCCGTGCCATCTGTAATACCCACTACCTGGCTCCCCCAACCTCCCACCCCCCTGCCCCTTCAAAACCCTCAGGTTGATTTTCAGAGTCCATAGTCTCTCATGGCTCATCTCTCCTTCCAATTTCTCTCAACTCCCTTCTCCTCTCTAACTCCCCATGTCCTCCATGCTATTTGTTATGCTCCACAAATAAGTGAAACCATATGATAATTGACTCTCTCTGCTTGACTTATTTCACTCAGCATAATCTCTTCCAGTCCTGCCCATGTTGTTACAAAAGTTGGGTATTCATCCTTTCTGATGGAGGCACAATACTCCATAGTGTATATGGACCACATCTTCCTTATCCATTCGTCCGTTGAAGGGCATCTTGGTTCCTTCCACAGTTTGGTGACCATGGCCATTGCTGCTATAAACATTGGGGTATAGCTAGACCTTCTTTTCACCACATCTGTATCTTTGGGGTAAATACCCAGTAGTGCAATTGCAGGGTCATAGGGAAGCTCTATTTTTAATTTCTTAAGGAATCTCCACACTGTTTTCCAAAGTGGCTGCACCAACTTGCATTCCCACCAACAGTGTAAGAGGGTTCCCCTTTCTCCACATCCTCTCCAACACACATTGTTTCCTGTCTTGCTAATTTTGGCCATTCTAACTGGTGTAAGGTGGTATCTCAATGTGGTTTTAATTTGAATTTCCCTGATAGCTAGTGATGATGAACATTTTTTCATGTGTCTGATAGCCATTTGTATGTCTTCATTGGAGAAGTGTCTGTTCATGTCTTCTGCCCATTTTTTGACATGACTATCTGTTTTGTGTGTGTTGAGTTTAAGAAGTTCTTTATAGATCCTGGATATCAACCTTTTGTCTGTACTGTCATTTGTGAATATCTTCTCCCATTCTGTGGGTTGCCTCTTTGTTTTGTTGACTGTTTCCATTAACATGTTCTTTCTTGAATCCCTCTCAGACTTTCAACAAAATTAAGGTTAACACCCCCAATGCCTGAAAATGTGTGTCTCTTTAAAATGACATTACTCTTGGCACTTTGATCTGTTGCTTACGTCATCAATTATAAGTTCTTGTTTGGAGGAGGAGAGGACGAATCTGTACAGAACCCCTCAAGAGAAAGAACCACAAGAATCTGTTGCTCTCATGGCCTCACGCTAAGGGAATTAGAGCCCTCTGCACCTTTCGCCTGTGTGGGAAAAGAAGGAAGTCATCAGTGAAAGTCATTTGAAGAGCTTTACAAGCCACATAATGGATAAAGTGCTGTACAAAAGATTAGGACAGAATTATTGCCATTAATAAATAAAGATGAAACAACAGGGACAGGCCTAATTTGCTCAGTTCCACTCGATATATCTTTCAAATCACCCACACCTTGTCCTTTAAGCGATTTATGATGCTAATGGTTAAGCATTATTCCTGCCACAGGGCACAGAACATCTCACAGAGCCTGGGGAAGGGAGAGCTTGCACCGGGGAATGTTCTCGTTCTTGAAGAAATATAGGTCTCCCTCAGGAGTTCACATAGAAATACAAAAATTCAATCTAGAGTCATTTCCAGGGAAGTGATTTCTTAAAGACTGCAGGCAAAGCATGGTGTAATTTACAGTAGGAAGATTTATGCCATCACAGATGAAAAATCTTACTAGAAATATATTTCCATAGGTATTGTCATTTTTATTTAAAATGACATTTAAATGAATGAATTATAAATAAAATGGCATAATAAATAAAATGACATTTAAAATAAATAAAATTTATTTAGTAGCACCAAAACATAAACTGGGGTTTGAAATTTTAGATGGGTGTTTAAGATTCTTCTGTACAATGTTTAATATTTTGTTTGCAATATGAATGGGGTGGAGAGTTAATAAGATAATTTCCTTAACCAAAGCTTCATTTTATATTTTACTTACAAAATACATGTTTATCAATGTGTACATTGATTTTTTGCATGTACATACAGATTTTCATGCTAAAATGTTAGCTGTGCTATAACATTTTTGTTCTTTTTAATATTTAAAGTTAATTTTTGATTGACCAAATTCTCTGTAATTGGGTTTAGAGCTGCATAAAAGATTAGAAGCTGAGGAAAATATTTCTCAGCAAATTTTATTGCATGTGTATTTAGAAATACTAATCTATTTATAGTTTTTTAATCTGATTGCTTATTACTTGTTACAAAATTTAATATGTCAAATTACATTACACACCTAAATTATTACTTTGAATTTTCTGCAAGGCTTTTGTCAACACTCTGAATTATTGAATAAATTGAGTTATCAATAGCATTCTTTAAGTTAATTCCTCATTTTTTTTTAAAAAAATAGTTTTAGAATAGAACACTGAGTAGGGAGTACAGAGTTCCCATAAAACCCTCCCTTAGAGTATCCCCTAATTGTAATACAATTAACACAGTGTATTAATGTGGTACATTTGTTAAAGTTGATTAAAGTTTCTAGTTTATATTATGGTTCACACTGGGTGTTTTATAGTTCTAGTTGTCCATACATGCATGGTCACACTGTCATACATAAGAGTTTCATTAAAGCCATGAAAATCTGTGCACAGCCTACTCCTCCCTCCCTGCCCCTCACCCTCAAACCTCCAGCAGTCATTGATCTTTTCATAATTTTTATACTTTTGTCTTATCCAGAGTGTCATATAGTTGGACTCATTCACTATATAACATTTCCAAACTGGCATTTTCACTTAGCAATATGCATTTAAGTTTTCCTCATGTCTGTGGCTTCACAGCATAGTTTTCTGAACAATATTAAATTGTATAGATGAGCCACAGCTATCCAACCACATCTTGAAGGACATTTTGGTTTCTACCAGTTTGGGAAATTGTGAATAGAACTGCTATCAACATTCAGTGTGCCGGTTTTTGTGTGAACATAAGTTTTCAACCTCTGAGTCTGATTACTTGATCATATGGTAGGTCTATATTTAACTTTGTAACAACTGACAAACCGAAGTGCCAAACCAACTGCCAAAGTGGCTGTACCACTTGGCATCACTGCCAAGAATGACTTAGAGTTCCTGTTGCTCCACATTCTGGACAGATATGTTACTGTTAGTTTGGGTTTTATTTAGCCATTTTAATAGTTGGGTGGTGATCAACTAGCACTTTGTATTAGTAGAAAGGTCTGACTATGGTATCTGTACTTTATTGTTTTGAAGATTTATTTGAGAGAGAGAGAGAGAGAGCATGAGCAGGGTGAGAGGCAGAGGACGAGAGAGAGAATCTCAAGCAGACTCCCTGCTCAGCACAGATATCCCCACACTGGGCTCGATCTCACAAACCTGAGATCATGACCTGAACCAAAACCAAGAGTCAGATACTCAACTGACTGAGCCATCCAGGCACCCTGATATCTGTACTTTAAAATATATATATTTTTTAATTTGAGTAGAGTTAACACAATGTTACATTAGTTTCAGGTGTACAACTTAGTGATTCAACTTCTCTATATGTTATGCTGTGTTCACCACAAGAGTAGCTAACATCTGTCCCCATACTTTTTAAGGTATAGTGGAAAGGGTGTTTTACTCCAAGTTAAAGTCCTTTGTGATGATTGCAAATAATTGGTTCTATAAAAACATCATGGGAGACAGAGATTTGGGTGTTTCCATTTCATACTTTTTCAGGTTTTGTAGCCACAGTTCATTAATGGCTTAATGGATGAGAAAACTAATGACATGACCCTGCAAATAACCATTGATGTTGTGGACAAAAGCTCTTAGAGAACTTAAATCCTATCTGAATACAAGTGGGGAAATGATTGCCTCTGCTGAGAGCATTGAGGACGTTTGATAATATCACGATTGAGATTATGACCAGGAACCCAAGCACACCTGGATCCTACCTTGCCAGACACCCTTCCTCCCAAAGAAGCTATTCACCAAGAATAGCAGATGAAAGTCAGAGAGTATCATGTGATTAACAGCTATTCAACTCTTCCTGATGACCTGGTATGATGTTTGTGCTGGAGGTTTGGAGGATCACATATCTGCAAGTCCACACCTCTGCCCAGACACGTTCATGGGTTGGGCCCAGGATGCAGAATGACCACCCATGTCCAGTTCATCTCTGCATTTTGTTTGTCTTTCCCCTATATCAGCTTCATTCTCCATGAGGCTTTCTGCTGGAGGAGCCTACATATTCAAGTGTGCACCCCACCTGCTTAGCAACCACAGAAGAGAGTGTTCATTCTCCGAGGATCCAATGAGTGTTCAGGGATAACTCTAATCTAGTCTGATTTGGATCACATGCTCATTTCCAAATCTATCTCTGGACAGGAGTGTGGGACACGCATGTGTCTCCAGACCAGGAAGTGGGTCAAGCCACACTTAGAGTCACAGGCAGGGAGTGGAGAAAGAACAGTTCCCCAAAAGAAAAATGGTGTGGTACCACCAAAACAACGGGAAAAGGGGGAAAGGAAAAGACAACAGGTATCCACTATACCCTCATATCTAATCCTTGGAAATAGCATGCTTGGGCATGCAAGAGACAGGAAGAGAAGAGAGAAACAGAGAGGCACAGTAAGCACCCAGTAAATGGTTATTAAAGGTATGAGGCTCTTTCTTGGTTCTGGTGCTTGGCCTGTACCACTACATTCATCACGTTATATATAGCTCACTGCCCATGACTGTCCCCTTCACTTAACCTTGAACATTTTATAGGCAGGGATGTGTTTTTATCATCCCTAGACACTTCACATGGAAACTGATCTTAGTAGGTACTCAACAAATGTTGTGGAGTTAATTTTCAAGGAGACGTAGGGTCTATCTGAAATACCCTTCAAGATGTCTGCCTTAAAACAGATAATTATCCAGGGAAAAGTTAGCATACCTGAGTTCTCTCTCAAAACTCAAGCCAAAGGACATCTTAGTACAATGTGACCCTGCATTATTTGTTAGGCTTGTTTTCCTAATGCAACTACGCAGTCTGAAATGTTATCTTGTGAATGAGATGACATGGCTCAGATGAGGCAGGGCAAGCTTGGGCATCAGATGCCCTCAAAGCACAGCATCACCACTTGGCAGAACTTGGGGAAATAACTGAAATTCTATCATCTCCTGTTTCCTCATGTGTAAGGATGTGTAAGCTGTATGTAAAGTGTCAGTAAATGTTGGCCATTCCTGGAGGGACTTTGCTATGGCCTCCTCATCAGGCTGCCAAGGTACCCATGTTGACACTGGGGAGACCACAGGCACTCAATGACAAAACGTCTCTGCAGACAGAAGCACCTGTTGGAAGCAAGAAATTAATATCAGGCTGGAAAGACTTGGTTCCCTGGACTTTCTTTCTCCATCTACTCTCTGTTCCTTTATTTTCCCTCTTGTGGAATCAGACTCAGTGGGTAGCCTAGCTCTCACAGAAAGATCTAATCCCAGGATGCAGAGTCTTTTGATCCAGGGAACACTCTGATTCCTCAGTTTACAGAGTGATCAAGTCTCCTTGTTACCTCTTCCTCTCTGTTTACGCTGATGACAGTCCTCCTGCCAGCCAACCTGTGAAAATTCTATCAGGTTTCCAGGATAATTCTCTCCTCTGCCCCATCTGTCGTTAAGAGGGGGTCATTATATCTTTAAAATAAACCAAGCAATTTAATGAAGATAGAGGAATCTGACAACCAGTCAATTCCATGGGGGAGAAAACCAAAACAAAACAATAAAATCGATTGGTGGACTGAACTGATTGGAACTTTCACTTACAAAACAAAACCTGTTGCTCCATTTGCTAATGGCTCATGTTCATGTTAGTCTCCACCTACGTTTAGTGCCTTTTTTGATCGCATCCTGTGTGTGTCGGCCCCCACTCTATCTTTGCTACAAATTCAGTCCCATCATCATAGCTGTTTCTTTCTCTTACTAGCTTACATGACTTTACTCCTTTGTTTTCTCATGCCTAATTTGATTTTTTTCCATTTTTTTCCAATTAGTTTTGTGCTCCTTCCATGAGTCATACTTCTGAGCATAATGAGTAGGAAACAAGGCTTTGTTTGTCAAGTACTCTTTTGATGCCCAGAACTTTGGTAGATAAGTATCCTCTATATTTCCACGGATGGAAGCACTATGGTAGGTATTGGGGCAGAGGAGGACACTAGAAATAGAATCAGAAGATCAGTGGACCCAATTGCCACAATGAAGACCAGGTTCCAGGAGTGTGATCAAGGAAGATGTAGGTGGATTTGCATGTGGATGGGAAATATTCCAAAAGGGAGTGGATATTCCTCAGTTGTTGTTCCTTCCCACAGTTATTGATCTTACCCGGAAGAAAATGTTACAATGGACAGGGCATGTGACAAAATTCCAGTGAATTTCCACATGAGCAATTCAAGGTACCATTTGAGAGTTCCGGTTGGGCAGAGGAAGGTTGTTTCATTCCCTTAGGCAGGACTCAGGGGTGACAGAGCCCAGTGTGCCCCCAGGACACATGGTGGTTTTTCTCAGAGTTACCAAGCTAGCTATCTCACTTTCATGAGCCTGGCCAGAAAGATCTCCAGGACCTCTCCATAAAAGGTGAGGTCGCTGCAAACAGCTGATGTCATTCGTTGTGGCTGCAGCCCCCTCCACCTTGTAAAGAGGGCAAGCAGGCTTCTCTTCCATCTGAAAAGGTGTCTGTTTGTACAGCATGATCCTAAATAAGAAACTGGTGAAGAAAGCTCGAGCAGACCCTTTCACTGAGCAGAGTTTCACTTTCACTGAGCTTATAACTATGAATGTCCAGGTCTTTTTCGGTATTATCATCTCTTCTTCTACTTTTACAGAGCATGCCTAAAGCGGTAAGTCCAGCACAAAGTTCAGAGAAGACTTAAATGTTCAGTTCCATTGGTTTATCCTTTAAAATGGCTGTCATATTGGCATACAGTATGCAGAAGTTCCTATATTTTCCATTAACAGGAGCTGCTGTGACTGGAGGACACCACTGACCTAGAGATAGAGGGTGATATATACCAACCAACCAACCAACAGCAGGAAAAGTAGGATACAGAGGACTTTCTTCCATGGGGCATACATGGAATGGACTATAGATTCTACCACACAAAAATGGGCTTTTCCTACAAAAGTTGCTGTAGCTCATTTTTGGGTAAAACTAAACTTGCTTTCTAAGAAGCAACAATTTAGACCCAGGCCAAGAGCTCAACCTGAAGCAAAAATGTGGTCCTTTTAAGTGGGGAGCCAATTTCTCCCAAGGGGACAGGTTGTAGTTGTTGTTATTTTTTCCTGCCCAACATTAAAATTTATCCATGCAGAGATGCAACACGTATTGCTCCATAGCTGAACTCAACATGTGCATCAGCCCTCATTTCTTTTGGTCATGGAGGCAAAATAATCTTGACTTTTCTAGGCTGTTCAGTCAGTTCTGGGCAAATGCACAAACAATTCAAAGTTGCAAGTACTTAATCAACAGCTGTACATCATCAGGCCTGTTTTGATGAGAATACACTATTTTCCAAGAGATCTACTATACCATCAGGCAACTTTGCACAACTGTGCACACTCCAGCAAGGAAGGACGTGCTGAGTGATGTGCCTGGGTGGGGTTGGGAAGGCTGCCTGCAGAAGCTCATACAGGGGAAGAAGGGAGCAGAGGAGCAAAAGGAGGTGAATATGGAGTAGAATTAGAATTGTTTCCCCTAATTTACCACAAAAAATAATCATTAAGTGTCAAGATTGGCCTCTTATAAACAAATTAAAGAAAAAAGTAAACCAAGTTTCCTTAAACAAGAAATGAATGTGTACATTCTAGAAGAATACCAAGGATGGGAATCTACTCAGTTTAGACAGTGATCTGGAAACTTTTGGAACAAGTGTGCTGATTCTGAGACTCTTGCTGGAAATGAAAAGGATGCTAATTAGCAATGTCCAGGATGACTTGTCCTCTCAGAATCCCTCTGGTCAGGTTTCCTCCTCCAGTGTCAGAGAGAGGCACCAGCAAAGGGCTGGGATTTGTTCTCCCAGTTCTGGTGGGGAGCCATGGAAGATCACACAGCAGAAAGTACAGTAGACTCAGAGCCATGAAACCACTTCTGTGGTCAGGACACAGAGCATCTGTGTGGCCACAGTCTACAGTTTAGAGTGACGGGCAGAGTAAAAGTAAGAAGGGAACTGAAGCTCAAAAGAAAGCAAACTTAAACTATAACAAGCTAAAAGTTAATGCTAAACATAACTGGAAGTCACTAAAGGGGTTCCATAAAGACAACAATGGATCAGATTTGGGTATTAAGAGTCTCATGAGGAAGAGGACAAAAGAATGGAAAAGGGAGATTCTTTCACAAGCATTTCTAGCGGAGGATAAAAAGGCTTAAATTTCCAATTGGATATGGGAGTATGATTGAAGAAGGGGAATCAAGGGGGTCCCCTTTTCCTGGTGTGCATAGGGTATGGCATGACACCATGCACTGAAATGGGGCATGGAAAGCTGAGTAAGTTGAGGGGGTGGAGGGGGAGATAGAATTGGTAGAGGACGAAGTGGGGGGTGGAGAAGGAGCACTGTCTGTGACCCAAGTTCCTTTTCCCCCCCGCAATGTGTGCATGGGAGGCGATGGGGCAAGGATGGTTCATTTTGAAAGAAACAATTTCAGTACCTTGTTACCTTCCTGCTCTTCCTGCTCTTTCCTCCCTGAGGGAGCTGAAACATGAAGTTCATCGGGCCATATTTACCCGTGGGCAGGGTCACTTGGCCTCAAACTTACCTTCCTCCTCCTCCTCATCAGGGCACCAGCCTTCTGTTTGCCTGTCGCCCCTTGTCCTGTTTCCTTGAAGCTAACCTCCTGGGAATGCCTGCATCTGGGTGCCTACACCAGAGTGCCAAAGAAGGATGCACGTGCCATAGGGGCCTTGTTTAGTTTTAATAACTAAAAATGTATTCATTTTTGTTTGTTGTAACAAATTACCACAACCTGGATGACTCAAAACAACTGAAATCATTCTCTCTCAGTTCTGGAGGCCAGAAGTCTACAATCAGGATCCCTGGGCCATAATCAAAGTGTCAGCAGGGCTGTGCCCCAGGGGCTGTAGGGGAGAGTCTGCTCCTGGCTTCTTCTACCCTCTGGAGACTGCTGGCATTCCTTGACTTGTGGCCACATCACCACAATTACTAGGCCAACATCTTAGAATCTCTATCTGCCTGTCTTCAGGTCACCTTCTCTGTGACTTGTCCAAACTCTCTGTACCTCCCTCTTATAGAGCACGCATGTGATGACATTCCTGACTCGCCTGGATAATCCAGGAAAATCTGCGTGTCTCAAGATCCTTAATTTAATGGCATCTGCAAGGATGCTTTTTTACCATTGAAGGTCACATTCACAGGTTCCAGAGATCAGGACATAGATGTCTTTTGGCAAGCCATTTTACAGTCTCCCCCCAAATCCCTACTCTGAGCACAGGTTGAACCTGTGTCCCCATCAAACTTTTCCAGAAGCCATGCATTTGAGTGTGTGCCTGGTACTTGTCTAACCATTAATATAATATTTTGGTCTCTATTTGGAAAGCATCCTTTGTCTATGTACTACATTGACCTGAATCCTAGAAGGAAGGAAGAGTCTCAGGCCTGAAATTCTTTATCTTAAACTCCTTGACTCACCACAGAAAGTTCTATCTATTACAAGTGGCCACTGTCTGTGAATGAAGTTGGTGCTGAGAACTTTCAGATCATTGATACTCTCATAGGATCTGTACGATAAGAACTGACAACTTAAAGACCATTTCTAGAATTGTTTTCAAATTACAAATCAGTTTAAACTTTCGCTCCAGTGGCCTAGAAATGAATTTTTCCAGAACAAGGCCCTGTTGTATTGTGAGGACTACATTCAGTCCAGAAACAAACTTCCCCTAATTAGGTTAAAAAAGAATTCCAAGTAGATTTACTACAAAGAGCCTGGTAACAGTTATGGAAAAGCCAAGCCAAACTTCAATTATGCAGTCTTTTTTGTGCTCCATGAAAGCCAGGTGATAGACTAAGGCTGCTAGTCGTAAATTCTTTGCTAGTAATATTCTCACTGCCAACTCTTTCCACTTGTTTGAGAAGCCTTTGTCCTATCTTACGACTTTCTGACTTCCGTGGCACACATCTGAGTGTCTCTGTTTGGAATTAGTAGGACAATCGCTTGTGACATCTCTTTCCTTCCGATCCTTCCATCAGAGAACTTCCAGTCAACCAGACCAATGCTTTTTAATTTTAATTTTTGCCATTTCTCTGAATTTGGGGGGCGGTAAAAAATGCAGAACATAAAATTTACCATCTTAACCATTTCTAAGTGTACATTTCAGTAGTGTTAAATATAGTCACAGTGTTGTGCAACCAATCTCCAGAACTTATTCATCTTGTAAAACTAAGTCTGTACCCACTAAACAGCAACTGCTCACTCTGACCCCCTCCCCTCCATTCTGGCAGGCACCACTCTATTTTCTGTCTCGATAACTTAACTGTTCTAGATAGTTCGTTTGAGCAGAATCAGTATTTGTCCTTCTGTGACTGGCTTATTTTACTCAGGACCATGACCTCAAGGTTCGTCCACATTAGAGCAGATGTCACAACTTCCTTTCTTTTTAAGATGAATAGTACTCCATTGTATGGACAGACCATATCTTGTTTCTCTACTCTTCGATCTATGGACACTTGGGTGGCTTCTGTCTCTTGCTTATTGTGAATGGTGCTACCGTAAACATGGGTGGACACACATCTATTTGAGTTCCTGTGTTCTGTTCATTTAGGTTCTTACTTTAAAGTAGAACTGCTGGATCATATGGTAACTGTCTAATTTTTGAAGAGCTGACAGACTTTCCCACAGAGGCTGCAGCATTTTACAGTCCGACCAACCTTGTCCAAGGGTTCCAATGTAAGCATGTCATCTTCAACATTCAGTATTCTCCGGAGGTTGTTTTGTTTTGTTTTGAGAGTAGCATCCTATGGAGGGTGAGGTGATACCTCATTGTGGTTTTGATCTGCATTTTCTTTAGGATCAGTGATATTAAGCATCTTTCACGTGCTTATTGCCATTTGTATATCATCTTTGGAGAAACGTCTGTTCAAATCCTTGGTCTGTTTTTGACCTGGGTTATTTGGAGGCTTTTTGTTGTTGGGTTGTAGTTCTTTATATATTATCAAGCGTATGATTTGTAGATATTTTGTTTCATACCTTAGATCGTGTTTCATTCTGTGGAGTGTCCTTTGATGCACAGAAGTTTGATTTTGGTCTAATTCGTCTGGTTTTATTTTTGTTGCTTATGGTTCTGATGTCCAGACAGTGCTTTCTTTTAAGACTTTATTTTTTTAGAGAAGTTTTGAGTTCACAGCAAAACTGAGAGATTTCCCACATACCTCCTCCTCCTACATATACAGAGATTTCCCCAGTATCCCTGAATGGTATATTTGTTACAATTGATGAATCAACATTGAAACATCATAGTTATCCTGAGTCCATAGTTTACATTAGAGTCCACTCTTGGTGCTGTACATTTTATGGGTTTTGTAAAACGTGCAATGACATGTATCCATCATTTAGTATCTCACAGAGTTTTTTCAGTTCTGTGAAAATCCCCTGCGCTCCATAAATTACCTTTTTAAAAAAAATTATATTTTTAAGCATGGAGGACATGGGGAGTTAGAGAGGAGAAGGGAGTTGGGGGAAATTGGAAGGGGAGGTGAATCATGAGAGACTATAGACTCTGAAAAACAATCTGAGGGGTTTGAAGTGGCGGGGCGGGTGGGAGGTTGGGGGAACCAGGTGGTGGGTATTAGAGAGGGCACGGATTGCATGGAGCACTGGGTGTGGTGCAAAAATAATGAATACTGTTATGCTGAAAATAAATAAAAAATAAATTTTAAAAAGAAAAAAAAATCCTCTGTGCTTCATCTGTCCACTCCTCCCCACTCCCCAACCCCTGGCAACCACTGTTCTTTTTACTGTCTCCATAGATTTGCCTTTTCCACAGTGTCGTATATTGGTAATCATACTGTATGTAGCCTTCTCAGGTTGGCTTTAGCAATATGCATTTAAGTTTCCTCTGTGTGTTTGCATGGCTTGATGGCTCACTTCTTTTTAGTGCTGAAAGATATTCCATTGTCTGGATGTAGCACAACTTATTAACCCAGCCCCCTCCTAAAGAACATCTTGGTTGCTGTCAAGTGTTGGTGAAAAATTGCTATAAATATCCAGGTGCAGATTCCTTTGTGAACCTAAATCATCAACTCCTTTGGGTCCTTAGCAAGGAACAAGAATGCTGCATCCTATAGTAACAATATGTTTAGTATTATAAGAAATAAATAAAACAATAACTGTCTTCCAAAGTGGCTATATCATTTTGCATTCCCAGGAGCAAGTAAAAATTCCTGTTGCTCCACATCCTCACCAGCATTTGGTGTTGTCAGTGTTCTGGGTCTTTGACATTCTAATAAACATATTGTGGTATCTCATTATTGTCTTTTTTAAAGATTTTATTTATTTGAGAGAGAGACAATGTGAGTGAGGAAAGAGACACAGGGACAAGCTTGCTTCCCGAACTACAGTGCACCAGAGTTCCTTTTTCTCCACATCCTTGCCAACACTTATTATTTCTTTTTTATTCAAAGAGTTCTTTGTATATTTTAGATAACAGTCAGATATGTCTTTGCAAATATTTTCTCCCAGTCTATGGCTTACCTTCTAAATCTCTTGATACTATATTTCACAGAGTTTTCAATTTAATAAAGCCCAGCTCATCGATTCTTTATCACATAGATCATGCTTCGGGTGGTATATCTAAAGTCATCACCATACCCAGGCCAGTGCTTTTTACAGTGTATTTTGCATACAACTCAAGTGTGGACTTTGCCAAATGCACATTCTGATTGAGAAAATCACATATAGGGACCGGGATTTAGTATTTCTAACAGGCTCCCAAATGATGCTGATGCTGTTGAATGCCATAGATGACACTTTATCGGCCGGGTTCAAAGAAGAAGACAAGTCCTACTAACACTATTAACCGTAAGTTATTCATGGCCATTCTTCAGATACTGGATTATAAGCCCTTGACAAATACAACAGTTCGTATAATGCTCACAACTCTGTAAGGGTGATATTTCATTTTTCCAGGACTTTTTTTTAGTTTTAGTGTCCAATGTTAGAAACCCAACCAAAATTAATACCAACGAAAAAGGACTTTTGAAGAAACACATTAAGAGGGAAGTCTGGAGGACGTGAGGTCAATCTGGCTATGACATTTGTCACCCCATTGACTGCCAGGGTTGATTCTGCTGATCTGGCTGGCTAAGCGGGTGACCCCTTCGCCCCTCACCGCTCCATGTGCATCCCTCCCAAGGCTGCGTGCACCGTTGAAGAGACAACCTTCCCTGATAGAGGAGGACCTTTCTTTGGTTGAGGGTATACGAGGAGCTGCGCTCCCCTGCTGGAACCTCCAAACAAGCTCTCAAGAAGGAAGTCTGGAGGCAAATGTGGCTTTGGGGATGATGACAGGGGACACGGTCTCTCCTAGAGTGTCGTGAGCCTGGTACCCCTTCCCCTCTCCTCCTCCCACTTACATTTGACTCTTCGGTTTATTCTGTCCTACTCCAGACCGGCTTTCCTCTATGTAAGATGAAACACAGCTTCAGCAGCTACCTTTAGTTCTTGATGCAAGGAGAAAGACAATGTTGACCTCTGTCTTTAGAATAAATAAGACCCCAGAGAAGGATTCTGATTGCCCTCACTCAAGTCGATTTCCCAGCTGTGGGCTGCTCTCCATGGCTAAGAAGTGGGTCACTATTATTCGTCAAGCCTGGGCCAGAGATGTGGAACTGGTGAATGGTAACCCCTCCATCACCAGATGGCATCGGACCATTCCCCAAAGAAAGAGACACCTAGCAGACAAAACAACAGAAACCAACAACAGAGTCAGCATCTCTACTTCAACAATGAGAAAACTGAGATTGGCAAAGTTTCAACAACCTGTCCAACTTATACATCTACTAAGAGAAAGACCCAGGTTTTCCCAAAGTGCTGTTCAGACATGCCCTGGAGGGCCTGGGAAACCAAGCCTACCTCTCACTTGCTAGGTTACGCTGACATGGCACTGTAGGCTGGTCACTGAGACATGAATCTGACTCTGGCTCTGTTAGAGAAATAGTCTTCTCAACTACAACCAAAAGGCCTCACTACTGTACCACATACTTTATTGAATGAGCTTATCTTGGCCTCCTGCAAGTGGTAATGAGAACAGAAAATCCCTCTTCTCTCCCCTGTTGATAAAGGACCTGACACTGGGGCCATGTGGAAGAGAGAAGAATGTATAATAGGACAGAGATACAGGGGCACATGAACAGGGACTCTGGACATCACAGTGAAGAAGGCTTAGAACCACACTCATGGATCTCGAAGCTACTCTCCCAATAAAGAGGAGCAAAGGGGGTTGGAGAGAGAAGGGGGCTTTCTAACTATACTAGGACTACAGCAAGGTCAGTGACACAGCACCTGAAGCACGAAGGTAAGTAGATTACCACTGTCTTGACCAGCTAAATGCCCCACTCATTCCTAAGATAGCGGTTCAAAGTCCCTTCCTCACGGGGAACCTCTTTGACCCTCCAAATTATACCAGCCTTTCTCATCATACCCCGTGTGCTTCTTGCACATTATTATCACAGTTTATAACATACCACATGGTCCTTCATGAATGACTGTCTCCTCCACGAAACTGTAAGTTCTGGGAGAGTACATCTGTCCCCCATTCTGTGCCCAGTATCTCACATGCTGAGTACATAGTAGGTGTTCAGTTGATAAATATGGAATTATTAATTATTCTTAAAGGATTGTCCTATGAGATTTTCAACTAAGTGGATTTTTTAAAATGCAGAATGTGGTACTTCGCCGTTAAACTAACTGCATAGAAATATAAACCAAATGACTTGTAATGGTGATTGATGAGTGTTAGAATTGGGGCACATTACTTTGACATTCCAATGTTTTCTAATTTTTAATCACTCTGTCTTCAATAATGTCTTCCCTCCTTAAACTTTAATTAAGCTTGCAAGACAAAACAAATGAAGGTGTCAAGAATAAAGGTAAAAATCAGCCCAGCAGAAGGTGGGAATAATGGAGTTGAGGAGGACATGTTCAAGGGAGCTGGCAGACAAGGACAGAGGCATACAAAATGAGCCACTCACTTGCAGCTCAGTCAAGCAATCTTGATCACATTGTGTGTCTCAGCCTCCTTACCATCTTCAGAATTGGCTGAGACGAATAGCACAGTCCACCAACTTTCCAAAGCTCTTTCCACACTGCATGGTTTGCTGTATTAATATATAATTCTATCTCTTGTCATATAAACACAAAACTTGAACTGATTGACAACAGATTTTCCTCCATCAAGTCCTGGATAGTGAGAAATCTAACAAAATGTGGGAAACTTATCTCTACAACATACTGTTGTATGGTTTCCTTTCTTCCTCATTGCCTGAGACCTGAATCATTCTGGAAAGTAACCAACTCATGTTCAGCTTCCAGCTTCTCTTCATCTGGGTTTCAGTAAGCTCTTAATAAAAAGAATTTCTTTTAAGGGTGCCTGGGTGGCTCAGTCCATTAAGCATCCAACCCATGATTTCGGCTAAGGTCATGAGATCAAGCCCTGAGTCAGGTTCCACACTCAGTGGGGGTCTGCTCCCTTTCCTTCTGCCCCTACCACTGTTCACACTTTCTCTCCCCCTCCCCAAATAAATAAATAAATAAACTCTTAAATAAATAAATATCATATTAACAATTCACCACACTGCTATGACTTGCCTAGCAAGTTCTAGGGAGAAAAGATGTGTGCATGAGGGAATCCCATACACTGATTTGTACAGGATGCACAGATGCAAAGCCTATTTGTGATGAGGAAAACTGACTCCATGTTTCCTGTCTGAATATTGATGGCTTTCAAGCTTTACCCTCCTCTTCCCCTGTGCCCTCATGTGAACATTCTCTGAGAAAGCCTGGGGACTTCCTTTGTTGGTGGAAGCCATTGCCCCCACATTAAAAGCCCAGGCTGGTCTCCTTCCCTTGCTCTCTCAAGCCACTTGGAGCCTACTTTAAGAGGCCTGGCCTGCTGTCCAAAGACTTCAGTTATGTGAGCTATATACCTTTTCCATACCCTCTCAATATGTGTGTGGCATCATCAGTTTGAACATTTGAAAACAAACTTCAGGTAGGTTCCATCTGTCTCTGCAGGAGACCAGAATGCTGTTTGATTGGGATTCCTTGGCAAACTGCCATGGATAAAGGGAAGCCATAGGAACTGAGGGTCTTGGGGTCTACAGGAAGAGTCAGTGATGAGTCCTGAGAAGGAAAGGACTACATCTGCACCAAGGGAATTGCTTCACAAGGAAGCAATCTCTGAACAAAGCAGCTTGCTAGAGAAAGGCACTAGCTTCCCACAAACTGTGCAGGTCCAGAGGACATGATGCTGGCCTCCAGCAGTGCCTGGTAAGGAAGATTATTCCTTCCTCCTTTATCACTCTTCTCTCCCCACTCTTCATTGTCTGGCGGGGTGGGGGGGGGGCATGCCAAATATTTTGGAAATGAGGAAGGAGAATCATAGAAAAGAGAATCTATCCAACCTCTTCCCCACCCCCACCAACTTGAAAGTTTTCTGCTCACTAAGACCTACATAAATACCTGTACCTTGAATGGAGGGTGGACATGGAGACTCTTATGTGAAACTCATCCTTCTAAATACAAAATTGAAACTGGACTAAAAGTGACTATAGGGTTTTTTAATACCTGAGATTGACCAGAAATATACAATGGCCTAACTTTTCCTATAAGGGGAAGGGAAAATAAGCAAAGTTGAAGGGGTAAAGGGAAAACCAGTGAAATTGTCCCTTGTTTCTTCGACATTCTGGTTACAGTAATAAATAACCACTGCCACCACCATTCCCCAAAGTGAAAAAGGAAACATTTCATGGCAGTTCCACTGATAGGCTGGACTCTGACATCAGCAGACCACAGAGATGGTCTAGATAGTGTATGGTCCTCTCAGAATGCTCTGGAAGTAAGGCCCAGTTACTTTACAGCTTAATTATAGTCAGGGAAGTAATTCTAGAGAAACACTTCCAGATCATCACAGGCCACTCAAGACCTGCAGTTACCTGGTTTCACCTGTCAATTTAGGACACGCCTTAGAGCTATCCAAAATTACATTACAAAAGTTTGTCTAAATATATATAAGTATGTGTCCTTTGGGTTAGGGATTGAGGTTTCACTGATGAATCTGGCAAAGCTTCAGACAAACTAGTTAATCTGGTGGGTTTGCCCAATAGCCACTGATACGAAGTTTCCAGGTCTATGTGCCATCATCCTCAACCACCCTACACCATCTACTGACCCAGCTTATGGCTGACTAGGGCAACTCCAGTCTCTTCATTCCCCATTTGGTGGAGCAAAATCCACCTCCATCCTGCACCCATTAGCTCTGGCTCTAACTCTGTGGCCACAGGTTAACAGCCTGATTTTCCTTCCTTGAGGAAGCTCTAGCTGTGTGAAAGAAGATACCAGCCTCAGTATGTCTTTTATTCTTCCTCATAGGATCTGGTTTTAGCTTCTTCACTAACCCAAAGGCCCTCCTATAATATGTTCCAGTTTCTCTAAGCCTGTGCAAATAAGCTGTGAGCTCCGTGCTCCAAAAACATGGTGTGGACTCTAGCCAAGAACAGGGAGAATTGTTCCAAATTCTTCCTCTTTTTAAAAATATCTATTACTGGAGCAGGAGTGTACAAAAATACCTTGAATATACTGCAGATTCAGTTCCAGACCACTCCAATAAAGGATATACCACAATAAAGCCAGTCAAATTAATTTGTTTCATTTCCCAGTGTATATAAAAGTTATATTTTCACTACATTGTACTCCATTAAGTGCAGTAGAATGCATAGCAGTAATGGCCACAGTCGCCAAACTGTGGAAGGAGCCAAGATGCTCTTCAACAGACGAACGGATAAAGAAGATATGGCCCATATATACAATGGAATATTACTCAGCCATCAGAAAGGATGAATACCCGCCATTTGCATCAACATGAATGGAACTGGAGGAGATCATGCTGAGTGAAATAAGTCCAGCAGAGAAAGACAATTACTATATGTTTCACCTATTTGTGAAAGATAAGGAATAGCATGGAGGACATTAGGAGAGGGAAGGGGAAAATGAAGCTGGTGATATCAGAGGGGGAGATGAACCATGAACTCCAGGAATCAAAATAAGGGGCTTTTGGGGAGAGGAATGAGTGAGCTCAGTGATGGATATTAAGGAGGGCAAGTTAAGGAGGGCAAGTATTGCATAGAGCACTGGGTGTTATACACAAACAATGAGTCATGGAGCACCACACCAAAAACTATTGATGTGGGGTGCCTGCATAGCTTAGTAGGTTAAGTCTCTGCCTTTGGGACCGTTCATAATCCCAGGGTCCTGGGATCAAGCCCCACATCGGACTCTCTGCTCAGCAGGAGGCCTGTTTCCCTCTCTCTCTCTGCCTGCTTGTGATCTCTCTCCCTCTCTCTGTCAAATAAATAAATAAAATCTTGGCATTTGCGACAACATGGATGGAACTAGAGCGTATCATGCTTAGCGAAATAAGTCAAGCAGAGAAAGACAACTATCATATGATCTCCCTGATATGAGGAAGTGGTGATGCAACATGGGGGCTTAAGTGGGGAGGAGAAGAATAAATGAAACAAGATGGGATTGGGAGGGAGACAAACCATAAGTGACTCTTAATCTCACAAAACAAACTGAGGGGTGCTTTGGTGAGTGCTGTGAAGTGTGTAAACCTGGTGATTCACAGACCTGTACCCCTGGGGATTAAAACATATGTTTATAAAAAATAAAAAATTTTAAAAAAATCTTAAAAAAAAACTATTGTTCTTCTCCTACCCACTTAAGCCCCCATGGAGACAAACCATAAGTGACTTTTAATCTCACAAAACAAACTGAGGGTTGCTGGGAGGAGGGGGTTTGGGAGAAGGGGGTGGGATTATGGACATTGGGGAGGGTATGTGCTTTGGTGAGTGCTGTGAAGTGTGTAAACCTGGTGATTCACAGACCTGTACCCCTGGGGATAGAGTATTATGCCTCCATCAGAAAGGATGAATACCCAACTTTTGTAGCAACATGGACGGGACTGGAAGAGATTATGCTGAGTGAAATAAGTCAAGCAGAGAGAGTCAATTATCATATGGTTTCATTTATTTGTGGAGCATAACAAATAGCATGGAGGACATGGGGACTTAGAGTGGAGAAGGGAGTTGGGGGAAATTGGAAGGGGAGGTGAACCATGAGAGACTATGGACTCTGAAAAACAATCTGAGGGTTTTGAAGGGACGGGGGGTGGGAGGTTGGGGTACCAGGTGGTGGGTATTATAGAGGGCACGGATTGCATGGAGCACGGGGTGTGGTGCAAAAATAATGAATACTGTTATGCTGGAAATAAAAAAAAAAATAAAAAATAAATTAAATATTAAAAAAAAAAACTATTGATGTACTGTATGGTGACTAACAATACATAATAAAAATAAAAATACTTTATTGCTAAAACAAAACTAAACTAAACTAACCATCATCCAAGCTCTCAGCAAGTCATAATCTTTTTGCTGGTGGAGAGTCTGGCCCCAGTGCTGATAGCTGCTGACTACTCAGCGTAATGGTTGATGAAAGCTGGGGTGGCTGTGGCAATTTCTCAGAACAACACAATGAAGTTTGCCCATCAATTGACTCTCCCTTTCACAAATGATTTCTTTGTAGCACACAATGTTTTATAGCATTTTACCCACAGAATGTCTTTGAAAACTGCAGTCAATCCTCTCAAACCCTCCACCTGCTTTATCAATTAATTTTATGTAGTATTCTGAATCCTTTGTTCTTATTTCAACAGTCTTCATATCATCTCCACCAGCAGCAGATTCCATCCCAGAAAACCACTTCCTTTGCTCATCCATAAGAAGCGATTCCTCAACTGGTCAGGTTTTATCATGAAATCGCAGCACTTCAATCCCATTTTCAGGCTCCACTGCTGATTCTAATCCTCTTGCTGTTTCTACCACAGCCATAGTGACTTCTCTCCACTGAGGTCTTGAACCTTTCAAAGTCATCCATGAGGGCGGGAATCAATTTTCTCCAAATTCTTGTGAGCATTGATATTCGACCTCTTCCCAAGAATCTTGCATATTCTTAATGGCATCTAGAATGGTGAATCCTTTCCAGAAGGTTTTCAGTCTGCTTTGCCCAGATTCAGCACAGGTACCACTGTCTATGACATCTATTGCCTCTCAAAATGTATTTCTTAAATAATAAGACTGAAAAGTTGAAATTACTCCTTGATCTATGGGCTACAAAAAGGTGTTGTGTTAGCTGATGTGAAAACAACACTCATCTCACTGTCCATTTCCATCAGAGTTTTTGGGTGATCTGGTGCATTGCCAGTGAGTAATAGGTCTCAACAGTGGGCTTAAAATATTCAGTAAACCATGTTGCAAATAGCTGAGCTGTCATCTAGGCTTTGTTGTTTCATTTATCTCAGGCAGAGGAGATTTAGCATAAATTTTTAAGGTCCCTAGGATTTTCAGAGTGGTCAATATGCATTGGCTTCAATTTAATGTTACCAGTTGCATTAGCCCCTAACAAGACAGTCAGCCTGCCTTTTGATGCTTTGAAGACAAACACTGAGTTCTCCTCTCCAGCTATTAAACTCCTACATGACTCTTCCAATAGAAGGTTGTTTTGTCTACACTGGAAATCTGTTGTTCAGTGTATCCACCTTCATGAACTATCTTAGCTAGACCTTCTACATCACTTTCTTTGCAGCTTCAACACAGGCACTTGCTGCTTCACCTCTCACTTTCATACTTTGGACACAGCTGTCTTCCTTTAACCTCATGAACCAACCTCTGCGAGCTTCAGACATTTCTTCTGCAGCTTCCTCACCTCACTCAGACTTCATAAAATTGAAGAGAGTTTGGGTCTTGCTCTGGATTAAACTCTGGCTTAAGGATATGCAGTTGGTTTGATCTTCTATCCAGACCACTCAGACTTTCTCCATATCAGCAATAGGGCTATTTTTCTTTCTTGTTATTTGTGTGTTCACTGAAGTAGCACTTTTCATTTCCTTCAAGAATTTCCCCTTTGTATTCACAACTTGTCTTAAATCTGTGGATGCAAAAAGACTTAGCTTTAGGCCTATCTCATCTTTCAATATGCTTCTTCACTGAGCTTAATCATGTTTAACTGGTTTTTTTTTTTTTTTTTTGTATTCTTAATCATGTTTAACTGTTGATTTGAAGTAAGAGACATGTGATTCTTTCTTTCACTTGAACACTTAGTGGCCGCTGTAGGGTCATTAATTGGCCCAATTTCAATATTTTTGTATCTCAGGAAATAAGAAGGCCTAAGGAGAGGGAGAGAGATTGGGAGAATGGCTAGTTGGAAGAGTCAGGACACACACAACATTAAATATTAAGTTCACCACTTTACATGGATGTTGTCTGTGGTGCTCCAAAACAATTACCATAGCAACATCAACAATCACAGATCACCATAATGAATATAATAATGATGAAAAAGTTTAAAACAGTGTGAGAATTATCAAAATGTGACATAGAGACACAAAGTGAGCAAATGCTTTTGGAAAAATAACACCAACAGACTTGGCTCAAGGCAGGTTTGCCAAACCTTCAATCTGAAAAAAACACACTATCTGCAGTAAAGTGAAGCTTGACAAAATGAGATACGCCTGCACACATATGATGTTGTGTAGTGATTTATGATTTACAAAACGCTTCCCATAGGCCATTTCTAGCTTTTATAGAAGAATCAATATCGGCAATGCAGCATGTTTGTACATACAACATTGTGCAGTGATTTATAGTTTACAAAACACTTTGCCATATGCTGTCTGGCATATATAGCAGCCAATTTATAGTAGACTCACTTGAAAAATGTTAATCGTTACAACCTCTCATCTTTTTTGTAAATGTTGATACTGAAAATCTCCCCTTTCCATTTTGCATAGGGACTTTAAGTGTAGTTTTGTTAAGAAGTTAACGATGTGACATCTAATTTTGCAAGGTTCTGATCATTTGGGGTTGTCAGGATTCTCACAGGCATCTCCTCTTCCACTTCTGCATGAATATGGATCACTGAAAGATAGCAGAGTCTTAGAGTTAAGACTAGGCAATGAAATCAGAAAAACTGGGTTCAAGTTTTGACTCCCCTTTGTGATCTTGGAGGTATTTCATTTCTTTGCCTCTTTCCTTATATAAGAACAGGTCATTATAAGACCTAACTTTCGTGGGAATTAACTGAGTGCATCTGTTTACCACTTAGCACAAAGCCTGGTAGATGGCTAGTGCTTGTTACTTGTAGTTACTCTTGTTGCTAGTGATGGTATTTTGGATGCCATTGATTTCCGTTCCCAGAGGGTTGGTTGACAATGTCAAAGAAAAGCACTGCAGCACACCAAGAGAAAATTTCCCTGTGGAGGCATTGATTCACTTACTAGTCATTAAACATAAAAACTAACTTCCCTAATTTATTTTTAAATGACCTACCTTTTATATTTCTCTCATCTACAAGGTTAGTATAATGTCTTCTTTTTCAACCTTTCAAAAAATTTCAAATGTTCTATTTTTATCATAAATTCATAACCTACTAATGAAATCCTAAAATAAAGCTATTCTACAAATTGGTTTTTTATTATGAGTAACAAAATGGAGTTTCAGCCAGTTATTGATTATTTGGTCCAAAATGTGTTTATCAAAACATGAACATGGGAATGAGTGAAGGGAGAATGAACTCATCCTACGATCTAGCTGTCGTTAGTCCGCACACACTCTTGAGCAAGCTTTTCCTGGTTGGAATGATGACTTAAAAATCCATGTCTTCCCACTGCAGATCAAACCAGAAAATTTTTTAAAAATTGTGGTGGTCCTAAGGAAATACAACTGACATGCAAATTGTCTGACAAGGAATGTAACCAAGAGGTCTCTCCGCCCAAACATGGAGAAGTAACAATAAGGACGTATACTCACTTACCATACTCATAGGCAGGAAACCACCACTGACCACATGAACACACGAAAGAGACAAGTCCAGATATCCTGACCTAGGGTCTCAGTGTGTGTTCACAGTATAGACAACACAGTGAAGCCCAGACAGCTCCTTCTGCACCAAAGATGTTGACCATCCTGTCTAGAAAACTTGCAATGCTCTGACAAAGCTGCCATTAGGCACAGCATTTACCAGAAAGTTAGGGGGATTGTGGCCCTAATGTTGAACTAGACATAATGTCCCTTTATTTTACCAGAAGTGCTGATTTCTCTCTGTTCAGCTCCACACAGCTGATGTGACAATAGCATCTAGACTGAATGCTGTAAATACTTGCAGTCAAACTATTTTAGAAGTCGGTTCCAGAACACAGACGACAGTGTTGACTTCATTTGCATTTGTGTCACCATCATTTCTTACAACAGCTCCTCTCTGATACCTCAGTCCTGGAGGTCGTAACAGCTCCCTGCTGTTGTTGCTCCAAAGTGTCCCTCTGTCCCTCAGCATGTCCTTTAACTTGCCTGTAGCTGTGTCAATCAATAGCTGACTAAAATGTCCTCAGTTTCCCCACCTGAGCATCTCCTCTCTTCTACAACTCTGACTGACACAGCTCTCCTTTCTTTTTCTTTTAATAATACAGAATAAAGAAAGTGGAAGAACAAAATAATTGGAAGGCATGAAAAAACTCAGTTTCCTTGGGAACCTCACAATGTGGGGTTGATCAACTAAAGATGATGATAATCTTGACAAGGAGGACTTGTTGAGTTGTGGCTCAGTTACCCTACTCAGGCTATCACATATAAAAGCATATACTGGAAATAGGAAACATTCCTTCACAGTGCAGATGAGTGCCAGAAATTTGAGGCAGGTGTTTCAAATCAGGTAATTGTATTCAAGAGTGAGAGATAGAAAACCTGAGACCTTTCATAAGTGCTCTGCAAAATGGATGCAGAGAGCGGTGTTATGGGAATCTAAAAGTAAACCTAGGTGTCAATAAAGTCTATTTAGTTTAGTTAACAGAGAAGTTCCCGTGTTGGTTTCTTAGGTTCAACAAATGCACCATGCTAACGTGAAAGGCTGTCATTGGGGGAGGCTAAAACTGGCTGAGCCATCTCCAAGGTAAGCCTCCAAGCAGTCTGTGCAATTTTTTTGTAAATCTAAAAGTACTTCAAATTTTAAAAATTTCTTTGAAACAAAAAAATAAGTCTATGGAAATAAAAAACTTATACTTTTAACAATTTTCATTATAAATCATTTACCTTACACTCACACACTGATGTCTAAGGAAACAGAGTATTCTGAGCAAAAATTTGTTTTCAGAAAGGTCATTCTTGGGGTGCCTGGGTGTCTCAGTCAGTTAAGTGTCCAACTTTGGTACTGGCTCAACCATGACCTCAGGGTTATGGGATGGAGCCTCATGTCGGGCTTCATGCTCAATGTAGAGTCGGCTTGAGATTCTCTCTCTGCCTCTGACCCTCCTCACCCACCCCACCTCCTGTGTGTGCACACGTGCATGCTCTCTCTGTGTCTCAAATAAATAAACACATAAAATCTTTTCCTTCTTTTCTTTTTTTTTTTTTTTTTAGGAGATCCACCGATCTTTTTTCCCCCTTGCTTTATTTTTAGGTTACTTTTCAGGTTTTATATGATAAACATGTATTATTCTTATAAGGAAATAAAGATGTTATAGTTTAGGATAAAATCCATTTTTGTTTTAGTTCCAAAAACCCTACCAGCTTCTGATGGGTTAGTGAGTTCCATCACTGGGAACACCTCATCCCCATCTGCTCTGTCATCCTACCATGTGAGGTCATCATCACCTGTTGCCTGGAAGTTCCTTTTCGAGTACAAAGTTTCTATCTCAGAGGCCAGGAGCAGCTGGCTCTCCACACTCAAGGGAATCAATTGTCCTGTTTCTTCCCCCACCTCAGTCCTACCGTCTGTTCCACAGACCACGGGTAAAAGCATGATGCCACCTTGGATGAGGATAGGTGGCATCCTGTCCTCAGCCTTGCCACAGCAGCTGGCATCCCGCTTATTCCCACCGACCACCGCCAACACACAGCTTTCCCTGCAATTCCACGTTCTATGCTGTGATAGAAAACACTAGGGCAGAGCTTCCCAGCAAGGTACAGTCCCCGGGATTGTGACCTTTACAGGCCACAACTGGGCCAAGGTCTGGGTGTTGGGAGCTTCAGGCAGCCTTCTCCCTCCCATCCCCAGGCATTCTACAAATGCTACCATTTTCTACATGCACCAGGATCTGAAAATCTTCCACCTAAGATGGACATGAGAGTCTACTGCAGCTGAGGGACTACCTCCAGGCCTTCACCCAGGCCACCATGCTGCCCCTGCAGCCGGGCCTGGCTGTCCCTGCACACATCTCTGTGCTGCCTCCATGTTCACTGAGAGCCGTTGCCTCTCCTCTGCTGAAGGGTCATGAGAGCAGCTCCAGTCCCAGGAGCACTGCTTATCAGGTGTGTCCTCCTGAGCCCAGTCTCCTCAACTGGAAGAACAGAACTTCTACTTTCCAGTTGTTGTGCAGATTAAATGAGCAGGGAAAGGGAATGCAGCCAGCACAGCCCAGTACATGGACTTCTTCACAAGATACGTCTTTTCCTTTCCCTCCTTTTCCTTATCTCCCTCCCAGACTTCTACCCCTTACGCCCTCCCTTCCAGCTTTTACTACTTTCACTCAACTATGTTTCTCAGCTTTGGTGGAATTGGGATGTTTTTAGTAATTTTTAGCTAATAAGAATGCTGGCTAGTGAGCTGACCAGTCAGTCATACTGTGACATCTTTATCCTACACACTTAAGGTTTTTCCTTACATCATTTAGCTGTGTCTTGTGCAGCCCACAAGATGCTAAGATTTTAACACTTAATTAATATTTCTCACACTAATCACATTTCATAGGGTCTTAGTGAATATCTCAATCAAAAACAGGGTAGAGAGTCTATGGTTAAATATAGTAACTGCTGTGTTAATCCAAGATATAGGGGTTTCTTTCCTATAAAAATTAACAGACTTTTACTAGCCATATGCACTGAGTCACCAGGATAGGGCCATGACTTTACAGAAAATAACTTTAAGAAACACTGGATCAGGTATTGTCATTGCACTTCTAAACAAACAAATAAAAAACAAAAAATAAAAACCAAACAAAAACAACCACACACACTAAAAATAGAATTACCATCTTTTTATGTATCTCCCTAAAATAATTTTTTCCATTTTATGTTATTTTATTTCTTTTCAGTGTTCCAAAATTCATTGTCTATGCACCACACCCAGTGCACCATGCAATATGTGTCCTCCTTAATACCCACCACCAGGCTCACTCAACCCCCCCATCCCCCTCCCCTCCAAAACCCTCAGTTTGCTTCTCAGAGTCCTCAGTCTGTCATCTCCCCTATGATTCCCCCTAACTCCCTTCTCCTCTCCATCTCCCCATGTCCTCCATGTTATTCCTTATGCTCCACAAATAAGTGAAACCATATGATAATTGACTCTCTCTGCTTGACTTACTTCACTCAGCATAATCTCTTCCAGTCCTATCCATGTTGATACAAAATTTGGGTATTCATCCTTTCTGATGGAGACATAATACTCCATTGTATATATGGACCACATCTTCTTTATCCATTCATCAGCTGAAGGCCATCTTGGTTCTTTCCACAGTTTGGCAACTGTGGTCATTGTTGCTGTGAACACTGAAATACAGGTGGCCCTTCATTTCACTATATCTGTATCTTTGGGGTAAATACACAGTAGTGCAATTGCAGGGTCATAGGGTAGCTCTGTTTTTAATTTCTTAAGGAATCTCCACACTATTTTCCAAAGTGGCTGCATGAACTTGCATTCCCAGCAATAGTGTAATAGGTTTCCCCTTTCTCCACATCCTCTCCAACACTTGTTGTTTCTTGTCTTGTTAATTTTGGCCATGCTAACTGGTATAAGGTGGTATCTCAATGTGGTTTCGATTTGAATCTCCCTGATTGCTAACGATGATGAGAATTTTTTCATGTGTCTGTTAGCCATTTGTATGTCTTCTTTGAGAAGGGTCTGTTCATGTCTTCTGCCCATGTTTTGATGTGATTATCTGTTTTCTGTGTGTTGAGTTTGAGGAGTTCTTTACAGACCTTGGATATCAGCCCTTTGTCTGTAGTGTCATTTGCGAATATCTTCTCCCATTCTGTGGGTTGCCTCTTTGCTTTGTTGACTGTTTTCATTGCTGTGCCGAAGATTTTGATCTTGATGAGATCCCAAAAGTTCATTCTCACTTTTGTTTCCTTTGCCTTTGGAGACATATCTTGAAAGAAGTTGCTGTGGCCGATGTTGAAGAGGTTACTGCCTATGTTCTCCTCTAGGATTTTAATAGATTTCTGACTCACGTTGAGGTCTTTTATCCATTTCAAGTTTATCTTTGTGTATGGTGTAAGAGAATGGTCGAGTTTCATTCTTCTGTATATAGTTGTCCAATTTTCCCAGCACTATTTATTGAAGAGACTGTCTGTTTCCCATTGGATATTTTTTCCTACTTTGTCAAAGATTAGTTGACCATAGAGTTGATGGTCCATATCTGGGCTGTCTATTTCATTCCATTGATCTATGTGTCCTGTTTTTATGCCAGTACCATGCTGTCTTGGTGATCACAGCTTTGTAGTAAAGCTTGAAATCAGGCAATGTGATGCCCCCAGTTTTGTTTTTCTTTTTCAACATTTCTTTAGCAATTTGGGGTCTCTTCTGGTTCCATACAAATTTTGGATTGTTTGTTTCAGCTCTTTGAAAAGTGCCAGTGGAACTTTGATTGGGATGGCATTCAAAGTATAGATTGGTCTGGGCAGTACAGACATTTTGACAATGTTTATTCTTCTGATCCATGAGCATGGAGTACTCTTCCATCTTTTTGTGTTTCCTCAATTTCTTTCATGAATGTTCTGTAGTTCCTCAAGTACAGATCTTTTACCTCTTTGGTTAGATTTATTCTAAGGTATCTCATGGTTCTTGGTGCTGTAGTAAATGGAATCAATTTTCTAATTTCCCTTTCTATATTTTCATTTTTAGTGTATAAGAAAACAACTGATTTCTGTACACTGATTTTGTATCCTGCCACATTACTGAATTGTTATATGAGTTCTAGTAGTTTGGGGGAGGAATTTTTGGGATCCACATAAAGTATCAAGTCATCTGTGAAGAGAGAGAGTTTGACTTCTTCACTGCCAATTTGAATACCTTTTATTTCTCTCTGTTGTCTGATGGCTGTTGCTGGGACTTTCAGTACTATGTTAAACAAGAGTGGTGAGAGTGGTCATCCTTGTCGTGTTCCTGATCTCAAAGGGAAGGCTGTCAGCTTTTCCCCATTAAGGATGATATTCACTGTGGGGTTTTTTATAGATAGATTTTATGAAGTTGAGGAATGTTCCCTCTATCCCTATACTTTGGAGCATTTTAATCAGGAGCAGATGCTGTGTTTTGACAAATGCTTTTTCTGCATCAATTGAGAGGACCATGTGGTTCTTCTCTCTTCTCTTATTGATTAGTTCTATCACATTGATTGATTTGTGAATGTTGAACCACTCTTGTATCCCATGGATAAATCACACCTGGTCATAGTAGATAATCTTTTTGATGTACTGTTGGATCCTATTAGCTAGGATCTTGTTGAGAATTTTAGCATCCCTATTTATCAGGGAGATTGGTCTGAAATTCTCCTTTTTGGTGGTGTCTTTGCCTGGTTTGGGGATATAGGTAATTCTGGCTTCATAAAGAGTCTGGAAAATTTCCTTCTGTTTCTATTTTTTTGAAACAGCTTCAGGAAAATAGGTGTTATTTCTTCTTTGAATATTTGATAGAATTCTCCAGGGAATCCATAGGTCCTGGGACCTTGTTTTTTGGGAGGTTTTTTGATCACTGCCTCAATCTTGTTACTAAATATTAGTCTTTTCAGGTTGTCAATTTCTTCTTGATTCAGTTTTGGAAGTTTATATGTTTCCAGGAATGTATCTGTTTCATCTAGGTTGCTTAACTTATTGACATATAACTGTTGATAATAATTTCTGATGATTGTTTCTATTTCCTTGGTGTTAGTTGTAATCTCTCCCTTTCCATTCATAATTTCATTAATTTGGGTCCTCTCTCTTTTCTTCTGGATTAATTTGGCCAATGGTTTATCTATCCTATTGATTCTTTCAAAAAACCAGCTTCTAGTTTTTTTTAATGTGTTCGACTACAGATACTTACTTATTCATTAATGTTTACAGAGGCATTATCCACAATATCCAAGCAGAAGAAGCAACCCAAGCATCCACTGAAGGACAAATGGATAGACAAGACATGGTCTATCCATACAATGGGATATTATTCAGCCTTAAAAAGGAATGAATTTCTGACACATGCTGTATCAGGGATGCACTTTGAGGACATCATTCCAAGTGAAATAAACCAGATACAAAAGGACAATGCTGTGTGATACAATTTATACGAGAAACCTAGAGTAGTCAAATTCATAGAGACAGAAAGTAGAATGATGGTTGCCAGGGGCTGCTGAGGGGGAAATGAGGAGCTAGTGTTTAATGTGGAATGGACTTTCAGTTTGGGAAGGTAAGAAAGTTCTGGAGATGGATGTTGGTGATGACTGCACAACAGTGTGGATGTACTTAGTGCCACTGAAATGTACAGTGAAAAATGGTTAGAAGACCAAATTTTGTGTTCTGTATTTTTTACCACTATATGTGTGTGCGTATGTATGTACAAAACATATTTCTCTTTCATATTGATGTTTTACAGAATTACACAGGATACCTTAAGGTCTCATACAACTAAGTATCAGAAGTCATTTTCCACTTCTTTCTCCAACAAAGGAAGCAGAATGTAACTCCTTCCTCCCTTACACAAAATCCAAAATAGCACAACCAATTAAGCAAACAGGGTTATAGTATGGAGTGCTTAGGATAGTGAGAGAAAGCTCAAGCATCATCCATGCCTTCCCATTGGCCACTGGCAGTGGTCATTATTGCTCTTCACTAGATAATCCCAGCCCTCTAGTTTCTGCTTACATGAGGAATTGCACTCTTCTGCCTCCTCTTGAGGTTACATGTGGTCATTGACTTAGAAAGCTTTGTGTCATTTTCAGATAGAAGCTTTAAGAACTAGTGTTCCTTTTCCTGCTTAATCTATTGTGGAAGCACAGAGCTGGAGCTCTCCCAGCCAGGATGTCCCAATGAAAACAGTGTGCACAGAGACCCCAGCTGAACTGCAGTGGGCATGTAGAGGGTGTAGTAAAAAACCTTTGTTGTTTCAGTGTCTGAGATCTTGGGGTTATTTGTTACTGCTTCCTTGCCTAGCATATCCTGACTGATATATTACTAAGGTTGATCTACTACCCAGCATTTGGCAGAATGTTTTAAAAGGGAGATGATTGGTAGAAGATGATTGTTAAAGAAATGTTGGGTTTCTAGGGGTGCTTGGGTCGCTCTGTTGGTTGAGCGTCTGACTCTTGATTTAGGCTCAGGTTATGATATCAGGATTGTGAGGTTGAGCCCTGGGTCAAGCTCCATGCTAGGCGTGGAGTCTGCCTAAGATTCTCTTTCTCTCTCTCCTTCTGCCCCTCCCCCTCTAAAAAAAAGGAAAGGAAAAGGATTCTAACATGTGAGATACAAAGTCTGAAAACTTCCCATAATTATTTTAAAAGCTATGAAAGAAGAAACAACCTGTTCTGTGATGAACAGTCTGAGGCAAGAACATCCTTTGGACAGAAGAGGACCACCAGAACAGTGCCTGTGTACAAGAGGAGTGAGACAAGACTGGAATAAATGATAGTTTCTCAATCATGCTATTTGCAGTTAACCTGGGAATCCCTGCTCCCAAAATGAGACCAAACCACAAAGAGAGACATTTGAATCATGAGAATCCTTTTTAGTGCTGCCTCTTCTTCCTTATATATCCAAACCCTACCCTTGAAGCTTCCAAAGTCAGTCCATGCATAACACTGGCACTCTTCCTATACTTTATATTACACGTGGAGTCCTTTCATGACCTCCCAAATGTTTAGGAACATTTCTGTAGGCCACCCAGTGAGGCTGAGTGTGTCTACATATGACTGATGGTGATGATAATGAAGTTTACTGATCTTAGACTGAATACCAGGTGGTTAAGTGTTGCCTCATGTCCAGCATACAGAAGACCTAGTAAATGTTACTGAATGGAATTCACAAAGTACTTTGGTCAAGGATTTCATGTGAGATGTAGAATGGAATTGTCTTTTCCTCCATAGAATCACTTATGGAGCCTGTGACATTAGTGGCTCCAGCTAGAAAGTAGTAAATGATAAAACTACTTATATCCCTTAATGAAGTGAGGTAGGAAAACTAAATATTAGGTTAAATTATATGAGATTGCCAATGTGCATCATTTCTAACCTAAATAAATGACACCTTTTACCATCCAACCTAAAGCTTGATTGAAATGACTTGCCCTGTGGATCCGAAAACCACACCTGGTGCGTCCTGCACTACTAGTTGCTGCCACAACCAATACTCAGTAGAGGACTCTAGGGGCCGCCGGAGACGTGAGTGGATGAACCCATGGCATCAGCTCTAGCATCCAGGGACATTGTGGGGATTTGTCTGAGGTTTTCTAACTCTCCTGCAGCCACTGACTGGGCTGCTGCCCATGAAAAGTAGCTCCATCTCCCAGGAAGACTGGAAACCCTACAACTTGTGTAAAGCACAAGGAAATCTATAACAAACAGGAAACACAGAGGCTAGCTATAAAACATTGGAAATGGGTAGAAAAGAAGACCACTGGCCTCACAGCCAATATTATAGAGTACTGGCAAGTGGCTGCACCAATGTTAATGATCGTGCTCCAGCATCCCTGTGAAGTGGACGCCGCCATCACCACCATCCCATGGTGGAAATGAGGCTCCACGAGATGAAAGGGGAGTAAAGCGAGAAGGAGGGATGAGAGCAGAGGCAGCCTGGCTCTAAGACACAAGCTCCTCACTTCTGGGCTTTAAGGAGAATCATTCATAATACCTGAAGGTGGCCTGTGTAGCTTTCCCCAGGAAAAATAAAATACAATCTAAATCAAAGAAACATTCTCAGTTACTAAAAATAGTGTATGCCATTTCATTTACCTCCTGTGAAGGAAGAGGAGGTAATTAATTCCCACTGTAGCCAGAACGTATTTGCCGGTTAATGGACCTCTTTGACAGTCTCCTAATGTATTAGATTCAAACATCTGTAGAAAAACCCCTCTGACCATTTTATAATCCAGCTTTCTCACCATAATTAACAGTGGTTTCCCCTCCTCTTGATTTTCCTTGCACATGGTTTAATACCCGGGTTTGACCCTCATTATTATGACTCATTTTCCAGGCAATCTGTCATGTGCATTGTTTATCGTCCCATCATTGGAGAAAAGCCAGTAGGTCCTTCTAGCAGTTAATCTTTCACAAGAGGGCAATTGGTTTATGATCTGGAACGAAATTGTTGAGCTCAATCTTACGATCAGTCAAATGATGACAAAGAAGTTTCCCTTCTGCATTTTAAAAGGGAATTGTCTGCTTTGTTCAGCCTCATCTCCCTCCACATCTCCAGGTGAAATTGAATACAGCCTCCGTCATATATCCTGACTCGGAAACCACAGCCTCCCGCCCTCTTCCCAGATCCCATCTGCCTCCCCCGTTCAGCCTTGTCTCAATGCTAGCACAGCTCTGAGTCATATATTTGAATTCCTACGGTGATTAGTAGTTTACATTCTTGCAGTATGTCTGGCGTTCTCCAGAACATTGAGTTTCAAGGATGGGATCCGGTCTTCCTGCCTGTAGCAGAGCACCTAGCACACTACCTTACCCTAGAAGCGGGCCATGAGATTGCTGGTGATGATGTGTTTCCTGCCTGTCTCAGGGTAACTGTCCTCACAGTAAAGTGATAGCACAGCCGCATCTGTTCCATCAGCAAATCATCCTGCCCCAGATCCTCTATTTTTTACCTCCCCTCTATTACCACCCTGCCAGCCAACAAAAGCCCTAGGCCATAACCCATCATATTGGGGTTTATCTGTGTTACTCAGGGCTGCATTCTCGACACCTGCAATAGGTCCCCAGGATTGGAAGTAATAATTGTGTCCCTGAAAACCTGCAAGAAAATCAAAGTTTGAACATTCAAAACATATTTTAAGTCCAATCAAGGAGCACCTTTCCTACAGTAAATTTGTCTTCTTAATTACACATTCTTAGACAAGGAGGTTCTTCCAGACCTGTCCATTTTATATTTTCTTAGAGATATTTTTTATTTTATTTTCCACAGAATGCAACTGAACCACCCAAAATAGGTAATTATAACAATCAAAAAAAGTAGAAGAGGAAGGAAATGAACGTGTAAGACAGAAAAGGAATCTGAATGTGCCCTCACACAACGGAAGGAAATGATGGTGTTCTATTCTTGACCCATCCAGAAAACCAGCTTCAAAAGTAAACACTAATGGTTTTCTGTCTCCTGATTCAGAAGCACCTGGGTGTGTTTACTCACTGAACTGATACAGTGTTTTTCTTTCCATGATTTGGAAACCAAACCAATAAAGCAACTTTATCCTTTCCATTGGCTAATGTCACTTCCGCACCACCATTTACAATGGACCCAGCAAGTGGATTAATTCCACAATTTCATAGTAGATGGGCAGCAGCAATCCTTTGACGAGGACGGCAGCCCTTTCCCTCTGCTGTGTATAGGAAACAGCCACAGCCGGCCTGTGAGCCCAGACCTCCTCTCTCCATTGCTCCTTCTCTCTGGATTTTACCCGCCCACATCCCCTCTAACCCCCCGACAAAACCTTGCATCACTTCATCCATCTCTTCTTCCAAGGGCATTGGCAGACCTTCGAGTCACCACCTGCCTCTTCCGGGGCTGCACCATCCCCCTCTGCATTACTATAACAGCTTCCGAACAGGTCCTCCTGCTTCCCCCTTGTCCTGAGTACCTGTGAGCAAGCGACTCTACTCCCCACAAAATAGACGGCAGGGTCCTTTTGAAACCCAGGTCATACCTGTCCCTCTTCTGTCCCCAGTTCTCCACAGCTCCCCATTTCATTCAGAGGAAAAGCCACCACCCTCCCACTCCACAACCAGTCTCACTGGTCTTGCTGCCCCATGGCGGGGACAGCCACACCTCTACCTCATAGCCATGTACTTGCTGTCCCTTTGTCTAGAACATTCTTTTTTTTTTTTTTAGAGCAATCTTGCAGATATCTGTACAACTCTCTCCTGCATTTCCTTCAGGTCTTCATTCAAATTTCACAATTTTCCAGTGCGGTTTTCCCTGGTGATCATACTTGAAATTGCAATATCACCCTGACCCCAATATTTCTACCTAACTTATCACTTATTCTACTTACGGAGTGGGCAGCCTGTGACCCTCTCCCCACTGGCTTGTAAGGTAGGTGAGTGCGGGGCTTTTTTCTATTTTGTTCACTACTGTTTCCCAGTGCCTGACTCATGATAGACACTTAGTATTTATTAAATGGATGAATTACATGAATGAAAGCATGTTGACTTCCTGTATATGTAACAACTATAGTAGCTCCAGAATAGCTTTTCTACCACCATAGAAGGGGGCATATTCTCATTTCTCTTGGGTATATACCTGGGGGTGGAGTTGTTGGATCATGTGATAATTCTATGTTTAACCTTTTGAAAAACTTCTAGACTGTTGTCTAAAGCAGCTGCACTAGCGACCTGTGAGAATCCAAATTTCCCCACAGCCTTGCCAATATTTTTTGCCACCTGTCTTTTTTATTATAACCATCTTAGTGGGTATGAGGTCATATCTCATTGTGGTTTTGATTTGGGTTTACCTATGAACGGACATCTGCTGGGCAAACATCAAAAGGACATAGAGACATAATTGAAACACCCTTGAGGATCCTGGGCTCACCTCCCATAGACCCTCAGCCACAGGGAAGCATGAGGCAAAGCTGACTATGGAAGGATCCAAATACAGCCCCTGGTTCTCTTCCCTGGCATCCTGGGAAGAAAAAAAAAAAACACCTATGAAAGATAAAGGGGGTCCCACTGGGGTGGCGGGCCCACATCCTGTTCTTTCAAGTCTCCCTTTTTTTTTTTCCCCCAGCATAACAGTATTCATTATTTTTTCACCACACCCAGTGCTCCATGCAATCCGTGCCCTCTATAATACCCACCACCTGGTACCCCCACCTCCCACCCCCCGCCACTTCAAACCCCTCAGATTGTTTTTCAGAGTCCATAGTCTCTCATGGTTCAAGCCTCCCTTTTTGACAGTCAGGTGGCTTGGACGGTATTTAAGGGTCTTTCAGGGAAAAATCCTATTTGAACAATGGGAATATTGAAAGTTTAATGGGACACACAATATCTAACAAATATTCAGAAAATCTCTCAGTCTATAAAAGTCCAGCTTGTCAGTTGTATTTGGTCTGGCCGATCTGTTCATTTACAGGTCACCTTCAGTAAGCACTGAGCAGCCCGTCCCGGGCTTTGCAATTAAGACCACAAGAGATTGACATTAAAACTGCTGGGGTTTGGGGCGCCTGGGTGGCTCAGTGGGTTAAGCCACTGCCTTCAGCTCAGGTCATGATCTCGGGGTCCTGGGATCGAGTCCCACATCGGGCTCTCAGCTCAGCAGGGGGCCTGCTTCCCTTCCTCTCTCTCTGCCTGCTTCTCTGCCTACTTGTGATCTCTCTCTGTCAAATAAATAAATAAATAAATCTTTAAAAAAAAAAAAACAAAACTGCTGGGGTTTATATCCCCGTTGCACCCCAGTGTTGGAGGGCATCACAGCCTCTCTTGCCCCTGCAGTTGTTAACTACTGAAAAGGACCCCCAGGATTATATCTAACCTCTGTTTATTTAAAAAAAAAAATTGGTACTTTTCCTTCCTGTTTGTTAAGCAACTTATGTGCTTCTGCTCCATTAATGCTAGACCTTGAGGAAAGACCCTCCAGCCGAGATTATAAACAGGCTTTCCCAAAATAGACCTTTCCAGCAGACTCAGAAGAACATCCCCCTGAATGAGTAGATGCCTCCATAATGGTCAGTGGCAGAGCCCTCCCACCCCTGCCTCAGCCTCCCCACTGTACTCTGCAGAAAGACAGAACTGAAAAAGCAGAGTGAACTGTAGAGATAGGAACGAGCATCATGGTCTTATTTGACACTTGTTCTGAAGGTCAGTACAACCTGCTAAGGTTCTGTGGGCCAGACCAATGTGACAATACTCCTGGATCCTTGTAACTCTGTTGTCCCTTCATTTTCCTCATCATTACACCCCACTGTGTTTTTGTTGCACTGTTCCTGAGCTGGCATCTTCTCTCCATAGTGAGCTTGGAAACTCTTCAGGTTTTCTCTATCAATCAGACATCTTGTCATTCTCTGTTTTTTCCCTCAGAGTGCCCACCACACCCAGTGCCAGCTTCCCAGTGGGTGTCCAGCAGAATCTTGATGAACTAAAACTATCACCATCCACCTCCCTTCTGCACAGCCCAACTCCTTCAAACTCACCGTGATGTGTCATAGAAACGTGTGGAAAATAGAGTTAGGAGCAGCATCTTGTCAAGTAAAACATATAAAATAAATGGAAAGGGGAGACAGTGGATTATTATATTTTGGATGGACCATAAACTGATTTTCACCAAGCTCTGGCCCTCAGCTGGCTTCCGTATGGCTGTTTTTCAGACACCTCTAAGCATCCCATTGCTTGGACAACAACACAAGATACATGCCCATCTTCTTGCTTAAAAGACATGGATCTGAAATTCACAGAAGCCATGTTCTTGACTGAATCTCAAAAGACAACTTAGTTTGAGGCTGGCACAGGTTTTTAGCCTCCCCATTTGGGACCTCATTTCCTTCCCCACACTATTTTTAAATATTTTATAAAAAGAAAAAAAAAACAGTTCTATCATCCCTTTCCAAACTCTAGCTCAGTACTCAAACAACAACAAAACAACTCAACAATGAGCAAAAGACTAAATAAACATTTGTCCAAAGAAGTTATACAAATGGCCAATAAGCACATGTGGAGATGCTCAATATTATTAATCATTGGGGACATGCAAATCAAAAGCACAATGAAATATCACCTCCCCCATTAGGACAGCAACTATTACAAAACAGAAAACAACGAGTGTTGGCAAAGACGTGGGAAAACTGAAAGCCTCGTGCACTGTTGGCGGAAATGTAAAATTGTGCAGCCACTATGCAAAACAGTATGGCAATTCCTCAAAAAAATTAAAAATAGAAATATCATGTAACCAATCAATTCCATTTATGGGTCTATACCTAAAAGAATTGAAAGCACTGTCTCAGATATTTGCACACCCATGTTTTTAGAAGAATCATTCAAAATAGCAAAACTGTGAAAGCAACTCAAGTGTCCATCAACAGATGAATGGATAAGCAAAATGTGGCCTATACATAAATGGAATATTATTCAGCCTTTAAAGAGAAGGAAATTCTGACATCTGCTACAACATGGATAAGCCTCAAGGGCATTATGTTCAGTGAAATAAGCCAGTTCCCAAAGGACAAATACTGATGATTCCATTTATATGAGCTCCTAAGAGTGGTCAAAACCATAAAGACAGAAACTATAATAGTGGTTTCCAGGGGCCTGGGAGAGGGAAAATGAGGCAGTTAGTGATTAGTAGGTATGGAGTTTTAATTTCACGGGAGGAGCAAAGTTCTGGAAATGGATGGTGATGACAGCTGCACAACGATGTGGATGTGTTCAACACTATTGAACAGTAACTGAGAAATGGTTAAGATGGCACATTTCATGAAGTCTAACTTGGTCTTCAAAAGCTGTCTCTTTCCTATTCACAGTGCTATCCCTTCACCTTGTGGTCTACAGTCTGCTCGTAGACGCTTGGAGTGAACCCAAAAACTACAGTGAATACATAAAAGCTGCTGGGGATCCTGGGTGCACTTACAAGTGATCCATGACAGGAAAGCACAGGGCTCCATGTGCCCGCGACAGGGAGCTGGGCCCCAGCGGATCAGACGAAGCAGCTGTCTTCATGATTGGCTTTTCTCCTTCACGGTTCTTCAGATGTGTTCTCCTCCTCTGGTGGATACTCATCCCCTTTTTTCCCAGCTTTTGTTTCTTAGAGAATTAAATTGCGTTCAGGTCCTTGAATGCAATGTAAGGTCATAAAAATTTTAATTTCTCAGCCAGGTTTTCTGGGGCTGAATCCCTGTTTTAAACATCTATTCTGGGTCTGAGCAAGAAGCTGGTGGTGATTTCCATGGAGCTGGCTGTGCTCCCGACCCCATAGGCCGCAATAGCCATTTTGTTTTACACTCAGTCAAGTCCCTCAGCAGAAAGTAAGCAGGCCTTTCTCCTCGGTCATTCCTGTCACTAAGAAGCAGTCCTGTGTCCCCAATTCCAGAGCAGGGTATGTATGCAAAGTAGCAGAAGCCAACGAGAAGGGGCAATCCACTGTAGCCTTATTTGAAGGAGTGATTTCCCAAGCGGAAGTTCATGTTCTTGTAGCTGCAACTTATCACCCAGAAAATCTGTGGTCTCATCACTCGATCACATAAACTTCATCCTGCTTGAGTTTGACATCAGTTCATACATTGTGCAGAAAAGATTGGGATTGTCGGTTTTTGTCCCTTCTCTGGGGATATCTTAGAGTGAGAAGCATTTTTTTTTTTAATTTATTTATTTGTCAGACATTTGTCCCTTCTCTGGGGATATCTTAGAGTGAGAAGCATTTTTTTTTTTAATTTATTTATTTGTCAGACAGAGATCACAAGCAGGTAGAGAGGCAGGCAGAGAGAGAAAGGCAGGGAAGCAGGCTCTCTGCTGAGCAGAAAGCCCAATGTGGGGCTCGATCCCAAGACCCTGGGATCATGACCTGAGCCAAAGGCAGAGGCTTTAACCTACTGAGCCACCCAAGCTCCCCAAGTGAGAAACATTTTCAAAGCATAGTTCTTTTGTTTCCAAATCAGGAGTATAAGCATCGTTAGGGTAGAAAAAAGTTCAGTGGTTTTAAGCTACATTCTGAGAACTGGCTCAGGATGCAGAGCATTTCTCTGAACGCACCAAGCACTCCCAAGCTGGCTTCTTGATGATCTCGTAGGCCATTTGCCTCTCAGCCAGCACATTTTGGTAAGAAGATGTCCTTCAACAGATAAATGGATAAAGAAGATGTGGTCCATATATACTATGGAGTATTATGCCTCCACCAGGAAGGATGAATACCCAACTTTTGTATCAATATGGATGGGACTGGAGGAGATTATGCTGAGTGAAATAAGTCAAGCAGAGAGAGTCAATACCATATGGTTTCAGTTACTTGTGGAACATCAGGAATAACACGGAGGACATGGGGAGATGGAGAGGAGAAGTGAGCTGGGGGGAAATCAGAGGGGAAGACGAACCATGAGAGACTGTGGACTCTGAGAAACAAACTGAGGGTTTTGGAGGGGAGGGGGACTAGAGGGTTGGGTGAGCCTGGTTGTGGGTATTATGGAGGGCACGTATTGCATGGAGCACTGGGTGTGGTGCATAAACAAAGAATCTTGGAACACGGAAAAAATAAAATAATGTTTAAATTTTTAAAAAAAGAATGCTTTCTCTCATCTACAAACTATAATTCTCTTTCTCTCTCTCTACCTCTCCGTCTCTGGGCTCTACCTGCCAGTAAATTGCCTACAGTATTCAGCTCTGATAACAACTTGTCACTGATGTTAAGTTCTCTCTATGCCACACTGAGCACCTACAAGAGTAAATCCAACACAGCTATTAAGTCCCAGTGTGGCTTGTCCCCAGATGGGATATTTCAGATCACAGAACTGATGCTTTCACCATACCTGAATCTGGGCTCTATACTCTACAAAAGACAAAATTCAAAACTTTTGGGACAGATACAAAAGCAATTAAATGGGGGAAGAATGATCTTTTCACAAAGGGTGCTGAAGCAATTCAGGTAATCTGTGGCCAAAGGAAAATTAACCCCAACTAAAGCTCACACCATATGCAAAAACTAACTCACAATAGACGACCAGTTTAAAGGTAAAACATGAAATGATAAAACTTTTAGAAGCATACAAAACCTTCATCACGTAGGGATATGCAAAGAGTTCTAGACATGATGTCAAAAACCTAATGCATAAGAGAACAAATATTTAACTTCATTAAAATTCAAACTTTTTACTCTGTGAAAGTCCCCGTTAAAATGATAACAAGACAAGCTGCAGTCTGTGAGAAAAACATTTGCAAACCACATATCTGACAAAAGACCCATGTTTAGAATTTATAAAGAACTCTCAAAACTCAGCATTAAATAGGGAAAAAATCCAATCAGAAAATAGGCAAAAGACATAAAGAGACATTTCACCAAAGAGACTATGTGGATGGGAAATAACCTTATGACAAAGATGTTCAATACCATTAGCTTTCAGAGAAATGTAGATTAGACCATAACGAGATATCACCATACAGTCTGCCAGAAGAGCTAAAAGAAAGAACAATGACAGTATTAGGTGCTGGTGAGGATACGGAGAAACTGGAACCGTCATATATTGCAGGTGAGTGTACAAAATGGTGTGATCATTCTGGGAAATAATTTGGCAGTTTATTAAAGAATCTGAGCATAGACTTCCCCTACAACCCAGCAGTAGAACCCCTGGGCATTTATCTCAGAAAAATGAAAAGTTATGTCCATACCAAAGGCTGTACCTGAATTTCCATAGCAGTTTTATTTGTTATAGCCCAAAACTGGAAGCCACCAAAATATCCCCGAATAAAGGAATAATTAAGCAAACTCTGGTATGGCCACAGCCTGGAGCACTGAATCTTCAGCAGTTAAAGGGAGTAAAATGTTGAGACATGTAACAACTTGGACAGATCTCAAGGCAGGATGCTGAGTGAATAAAGCCAATCTCAAAAGGCCATATTCTGTATGATTTCATTTGCGTAACGTTCTTGAAATGACACGATCGCAGAAGTGAAGATGAAACTAGTGTTCAGAGGGGTTAAAGATGGGGAGGAGAATGAGGCAAACAATAAAGGGATAGCATGAGGGAAGGCTCTGTGTGGATGGACGGTTCTGTACCTTGATTTCAGTGGTGGTTACAGGAACTTACTTGTATGAGAAGATGACAAAGAACTGCACACACCAGTTTCCCAGATGGGATATCCAACAATAATTACCTAAAATGTAAGCACTGGGGGAACCTGGATGAGGGGGTACATGGAATCTCTCTTCTCTATTTTTACAACTTCCTGTGGACCTATAATTAAAAAATAAAAACTTAAAAGCAAGTAAATCCAACCTTAGTATTTAGTAAATCTGGAAGCATCAAAAACCTACGGGGAAAAAAAGGCAAGAGCATATGAGAAATATGTCAATATCTCTATTGCCTTAATAGAGAATTGGGATGTCAAAATGTCAGAACTCTTCTGCTTGGAGTCACACAAATTCTGAAAACACAGTTCTGCCCCATTAAAGAATGACAGAGAATGTAAAGTTTTGATGTATGACATTCATAAATCCAGCTCTTATTTTAATAGGTGTGAGCTGCAGGCTCGCACGGGATTGCTGCTGTCTTCCGTGGCACTGCCTGATTCCAGCACCTGTATGGTCTTCGAGGGGACATAACCTGGCCAGTAGATCTGTGTCCTCCACAGGGCCATGTGAGGTGGTGGGCCAGCTGGGGAGCCATGTGCAACTCCCATCCCTGAGGGCGTTGGAGGCAAAACTCTCTGGAAACAAGAGAAATGAAGACAAGTGACTTTATCAGAACTTCCCTCAAAATGAGTAACATGAATGTCTGAAAGGAGTTCTTGCATAGATGTTGAGGGGTATGGGGATGGATGTGAGACCCCAGGTGCAGGTAAGCTAAACCTGCCAAGTGGCCAAGTATCTTCATCCACAGGGTTTCCTAGTCCAGGTTTGGGGATGTTTACCAGCAGGATGGAATCCCTCAAGACCACTGAGAACAGCTCGTGGCTGCAACAGATAATCTTCTTTCTCCCTCCCCCAGCACTAAGCTGAGGCTCCCCAAAGACGGACACACTGATCAGAGACCACTGACTAAGGGCAGCACTGCCCTTAAGGAGGACAATCCTAAGGGACCCAGTGAGTTCCTGCTTTTGCTCTTCCTTTTTTACAGAGCAGTAATGGGTTTGCAACAATGACCAAAGGGAGAACAATAGGTGATTAAAACCCAGAGCCAGTTATTATTCCCAAAACACATCATTGCCATCTTTATTTTTTAAAGATTTTATATTTATTTGACAGAGAGAGAGAGAGAGAGAGCGCACACATGTAGGCAGAGCGGCAGACAGAGGGAGAGGGAGAATCAGGGCCCTGAGCAGGGATGCAGGAGCAGGAGATGCAGGACTCAGTCCCAGGACCTAGGTATCATGAACTGAGCCCAGGGCTGGTGCTTATCTGACTGAGCCACCCAAACGCCCCTCACCTTGTCATATTTATCTTCCCTCAAATACTTGTACTTTCATATTGCCCTGAATATGTAAATGAGAATCCGATATCTTATATAGTATGGCAGAAAAGTTATTGCAGAAAGAAAAGTAATTATTTGATGAAGTAGTTTAGAATAATTAGTTAAGGATTTAGAGGGGAAAAAAAATGTACAATCTCAACCTCACACTATACTCCAAAATAAATTCCTATTCAAAAAAGGTCAATAATGACAAGTTTGGGGGAAAAAGCACATCTGATTTTAGGATGAAAAAGTGAACTTTGAGCTTGAAATGAAATGATGGGAGGGGTGCCCAGCTGGCTCAGTCAGTTAAGTGTCTGACTCTTGATTTCGGCGCAGGTCATGACCTCAGGATCTTGGGATTGAGCCCCATGTTGGGCTCGGTGGGGGGTCTGCTATGGATTCTCTCTCCTTCTCCCTCCACCCTTCCTCCCACTCATGCTCGCTCTCTCTCAAATAAAATAAGTAAATCTTTTAAAAATGTTGAGAGAGCATTTTTTTCATGTACCTGTTAACCATTTGTCTGTCTTCTTTGGAGAAGTGTCTGTTCATGTCTTCTGCCCATTTTTTTTTTTACTTGATTATTTGTTTTTTGGGGTGTTGAGTTTGAGAAGTTCTTTATAAATCTTGGATACTACACCTTTATCTGTAGTGTCACTTGCAAGTATCTTCTCCCATCCTGTGGGTTGTCTTTTTGTTTTGTTGACTGTTTCCTTTGCTATGCAGAAGCTTTTCATATTGATGAAGTCCCAGAAGCCCTCATTTCTGCTTTTGTTTTCCTTGAAAGAAGTTGCTGTGGCTGATGTTGAAAAGGTTACTGCCTATGACCTCCTCTAGGATTTTGATGGATTCCTGTCTCATATTGAGGTCTTTCATCCATTTACTTTATCTTTGTGTATGGTGTAAGAGAATGGTCGAGTTTCATTCTTCTGTATATAGCTGTCCAATTTTCCCAGTCCCATTTATTGAAGAGACTGTCTTTTTTCCATTGGATATTTTTTCCTACTTTGTCAAAGATTAGTTGACCATAAAGTTGATGGTCCATATCTGGGCTCTCTATTCTGTTCCATTGATCTATGTGTCTGTTTTTGTGCCAGTACCATGCTGTGTTGGTAATCACAGCTTTGTAATATAGCTTGAAATCAGGCAATGTGATGACCGCAGCTTTATTTTTCTTCTCAACATTTCCTTGGTGATTTGGGGGTCTCTTCTGGTTCCATACAAATTTTGGGATTGCTTGTTCCAGCACTTTGAAAAATGTTGTTGGTATTTTGATTGGGATGGCATTGAAAGTATTGATTAGTCTGGGCAGCATAGACATTTTAACAATGTTTATTCTTTTGATCCATGAGTATGGAATGTTTTTCCATCTTCCTCAATTTCCTTTATAAGCGTTCTGTAGTTTCCAGAGTATAGATCCTTTACCTCTTTGGTTAGATTTATTCCAAGGTATTTTAAGAGTTTTGGTGCTATTATAAATGGAATCAATTCCCTAGTTTCTCTTTCTATAGTTACATTGTTAGTGTATAGGAGAGCAACTGATTTCTGTGCATTGATTTTGTACCCTGCCCCATTACTGAATTGCTATATTAGCTCTAGTAATTTGGGGGTGGAGTCTTTTGGGTTTTCCACATAAAGCATCATGTCATCTGCAAAGAGAGAGAGCTTGACTTCTTTTTTGCCAATCTGAATATCTTTTATTTCTTTTTGTTGTCTGAATGCTGTTGCTAGGACTTCCAGTACTATGTTGAACAATAGGGTGAGAGTGGGCTTCCTTGTTGTGCTCCTGATCTTAAGGAAAAGGCTCTCAGCTTTTCCTCATTGAAGAATGGTATTCATTGTGGGCTTTTCAAAGATGATTTTATGAAATTGAGGACTGTTCCCTCTATGCCTACACTCTGAAGAGTTTTAATCAGGAAGAGATGCTGGATTTTTTCAAATGCTTTGTCTGCATCAACTGAGAGAACTGTGTGATTCCTGCCTCTTCTCTTATTTATGTGTTCTATCACATTGATTGATTTGTGAATGCTGAACCACCTTTGTGTCCCAGGGATAAATCTCACCTGGTCATGATGGAAAATCCTTTTAATGTACTGTTGGATCCTATTAGCTAGGATCTTATTGAGAATTTTGGCATCCATATTCATCAGGGATATTGGTCTGTAATTCTCTTTTTTGTTGGGGTCTTTGCCTGGTTTTGGGATATATGGGATGTGGCCTCATAGAGTGGGTTTGAAAGTTTTCCTTCTGATTCCATTTTTTTTTTTTTTGAAAGAGCTTCAGGAGAATAGTTATTGTTTCTTCCTTGAATGTCTGGTAAAATTCCCCAGGGAATCCATCAGGAGCTGGACTTCTGTGTTTTGGGAGGGTTTTGTTTTTGTTTTTGTTTTTTTTTTGGGGGGGGTTGTTTGTTTTTTTATCATTGCTTCAATCTGGTTACTGGTCTATTCAGGTTGTTAGTTTCTTCCTGTTTCAGTCTTGGTGGTTTATAAGTTTCCAGGAAGGCATCCGTTAGGTTGCTTAATTTATTGGCCTACAGTTGTTGATAATAATTTCTAATAATTGTTTGTATTTTCTTAGTGTTAGTTGTGATTTCTCCCCTTTCATTCATAATTTTATTAATTTAGGTCCTTCCCCTTTTTATTTTGGATAAGTCTGGTAACTGGTTTATTGACCTTATTAATTCTTCCAAAGAGCCAGCTTCTAGTTTCATTGATGTGTTCTACTGTATTTCTAGTTTCTAATTCATTGTTCTCTGGTCTAATTTTAATTATTTCTCTTCTTATGCATGGCTTAGACTTTATTTGTTGTTTTTTCTCCAGTTGTTTAAGGTGTAAAGTTAGCCATTAGGGAGATTCAAATCAAAACTACCTTGAGATACCACCTTACACCAGTTATAATGACAAAAATTGACAGATAAGAAACAACAAATGTTGTAGAAGTGTGGAGAAAGGGGGAACTCTTTTATACTGTTAGTGGGAATGCAAGTTGGTGTAGCCACTCTGGGAAACAGTGTGGGTGTTCCTCAAAAAGTTAAAAATAAAGCTATCTTGGGGCGCCTGGGTGGCTCAGTGGGTTGGGCCACTGCCTTCGGCTCAGGTCATGATCTCAGAGTGCTGGGATCGAGTCCCACATCGGGCTCTCTGCTCAGCGGGGAGCCTGCTTCCCTCTGTCTCTCTCTGCCTGCCTCTCCATCTACTTGTGATTTCTCTCTGTCAAATTAATAAATAAATAAAATCTTTAAAAAAAAATAATAAAAATAAAGCTATCTTATGACCCAGCAATTGCACTATTGGGTATTTACCCCAAAGATACAGATATAGTGAAAAGAAAGGCCATAGGCACCAAATGTTCATAAAAGTAATGTCCACAATAGCCCAACTGTGGAAGGAACTCAGATGCTTTTCAATGAATGAATGGATAAATATGTGGTCCATATATACAATGGAATATTGCTCAGCCATCAGAAAGGATGAATACCCACCATTTGCATTGGCATGGATGGAACTGGAAGAGATTATGCTGAGTGAGATAAGTCAAGCAGAGAAAGGCAATTATCATATAGTTTCACTTACTTGTGGAACATAAGGAATAGCATGGAGGACATTAGGAGAAGAAGGAAGGGAAAAATGAAGAGGGGCAATGAATGGGGGAGATGAACCATGAGAGACTATGAACTCAGGGAATCAAACTGAGGATTTCAGAGGGGAGGGGTTGGGAATGGGTGAGCTTGGTTACGGGTATTAAGGAAGGCATGTATTGCATGGAGCACTGGATGTTATAGGCAAACAATGAATCATGAAGCACTACATTAAAAACTAATGGATAAGGAAGATATGGTCCATATACACTATGGAGTATTACGCCTCCATCAGAAAGGATGAATACCCAACTTTTTTTTTTAGTTTTTATTTTTTATAAACATATAATATATTTTTATCCCCAGGGGTACAGGTCTGTGAATCGCCAGGTTTACACACTTCACAGCACTCACCAAAGCACATACCCTCCCCAATGTCCATAACCCCACCACCCTTCTCCCAACCCCCTTCCCCCAGCAACCCTCAGTTTGTTTTGTGAGATTAAGAGTCACTTACGGTTTATCTCCCTCCCAATCCCATCTTGTCTCATTTATTCTTCTCCTACCCCCATCTTAAGCCCCCATGTTGCATCACCACTTCCTCATATCAGGGAGATCATATGATAGTTGTCTTTCTCCGCTTGACTTATTTCACTAAGCATGATATGCTCTAGTTCCATCCACATTGTCGCAAATGGCAAGATTTCATTTCTTTTGATGGCTGCATAGTATCCCATTGTGTATATATACCACATCTTCTTTATCCATTCATCTGTTGATGGACATCGAGGTTCTTTCCATAGTTTGGCTATTGTGGACATTGCTGCTATAAACATTTGGGTGCACGTGCCCCTTCAGATCACTACGTTTGTATCTTTAGGGTAAATACCCAGTAGTGCAATTGCTGGGACATAGGGCAGTTCTATTTTCAACATGCTGTTTTCCAGAGTGGTTGCACCAGCTTGCATTCCCACCAACAGTGTAGGAGGGCTCCTCTTTCTCCGCATCCTCGCCAGCGTCTGTCATTTCCTGACTTGTTAATTTTATTCTGACTGGTGTGAGGTGATATCTCCAGCCACACGCCTGGAGGCAGAGAAGCAAGAGATCGCCAAGCTGGCCAGACACATCCACCGACTGCACACCCGGGAGGCAGCTCTGCAGCAGGAACAAGCCCAGCTGGACCGTGACATTCAGCAGCTGAGGCGGAGCCTGCAGAAGCCACTGGACGAACAGGACGAACTCACCCTGTGCCTGCACGGAGCCCTGTTCCGAGGGGCGGCTCAGCGCGAGACCCTGCAGAACCAACTGGCCGGCCTGCGCGGGGACCTGGAGCTCACCTGCCACTTGCGCAACCTCCACCAGGAGATGGCCCGAGACATGCGCCAAGAGCTGCAGAGACACAGCTCCCACTGCCGCGAGCTGGTCCTCTTCCAGCACAACAGAACCGCGAGAGGCTGGGAGGCCGCTGTGTCCAGCCAGAGAAAGTTCTGGGAGCTGAGGAGAGAACATGACCGCCTGCGACAGACGCTGGCCAGTCTGGAGGCCCACCGCCTGCCTTGCCCGAGTGACCCTCTTGCTCCTGCGGCTCCGCCCGCAGCCCCCACAGCTGGGGAAGTGTCGGGGGGTCCCTGGGGTCCTCGGCCCCCAAGGAGCGGGGAGGTGCCCCGTGAGGGCACCGGGATCCAGGGTTGCCTGCGGATGGGACCGGGCTCAGGGCTGCTGGGCGCTCAACAGCCACAGCCCAGCTCAGCCTCTGCAGGGAGGGCCAAAAAGGATGGCCGCCGGCTCACTCTGTAAGCAGGTGCCTGGGTCTCCCTTGGAGCCCCAGGGATGCTCAGCCGTGTAGCCCGCTCACCCTGCCACCACACATCCAGACAGACCTCAGTGCATATTGTCCTCAGTCCGGACTGTCCCCGTCAGACCCTCTACAACGGTGCACTGTAGGATCGTGTTGGCGTTGAAATCCCCGTCACTAGGACGGAAGACATCCGCTCTTGTGGACGTGGACAGAGACTCCAAACGCGACCATTTCTGTGGGCCAGGACTAGCCTCACGGATGTGCAGAAGCAACTCCGTACTTATGGGAATAACATGGAATGGCCTTAAAGAAAAAGAGAAGAAAAATTCAACTAGACAACATCCCACACAACTGTAAAAAATCACTAGTGTACTTCTCAACTAAATTTTAGTCCGAACTCATGGTTTAGTCCTAAATCCAAATTTTAGCCCTTAATTCAAATCTTAGCCCTAAACTCCAATGTTAGTCCTCCATGCATAGGTTAGTCCTAAATTCATAGCGCTAGTGTAGTCTTAACTTTATTGATAGGAAATCTTAAGAATTTGCAGCCCTTTCTTCCTTGTTTTGTCACACATTCCCTTCATCCTTGTTAGTTTGTTTAAGATACTCTTTGTAGTCTAACATTTATGAATTTTCATTAGTGAAAAAATACCAAGTGTTCTCTGGATGACAGACACTCCGGCCCATGCACGAAGGCGCGGGCACACACGCACATCCCATGATGTCGAATCCAGACGATTGTAGTTGTTTTGTGAGGACCGGAAAAATGTAAAAATACAGTTGGAAATTTTAAAATAGATTTATTTTAAATTTTAAGTAAATTCAAAAGTGTATCTGTAGATCAATAAATGCCTGAAAACAAACGCCGTGTGTGTGCCGTGTGTAAGGAGAGGAAGGCCTCCGTGCTCCTCCTCCCCGAGAGCAGAGTGCCCTGAGGGAGCAGGGAAGGTGGCAGCGGGGAGCACTGTCCCACGGGGTGCAGAGGAGGAGGTGGCCGGGGACAGTCCCCAGCTGTGGCAGGGAGGAGGGCAGGACCCAGGAGAGGGCTCCCAGGCTCCAGCCACAAGAGAGGTGGACCCATGCCTGACCCTGGAGGGAAGACAGGGAAGTAGCATCTGAGCCCAGTGGGGGGGACTGTCCCAGCAATGAGGCCTAGTGCCCCCCTCGACCATGCAGGCCTCCATGGACTGCTGGTGCAGGGCAGCCCCCCAGAAGGCCTGGGAGTGCAGGCAGGGGAGGCAGCCTCAGGCCCAGAGCCAGCAGGAAAGGGTCAAGGAGGAGTTTGGAGAAGGACCCAACCCCATGAGTCTCTCTGACCCAAGTGCACCTGGGGGTGACTGCCTGCCTTCGCACCCACACATGGCGTATCTCTGCAGCTTCTCCGATGTCTTTGGTGCTGGGCAGCCCTGGCTCCCTAAATGTCCCTGGTGCAGGCTGCGGTGGGATGGGATGGCAGGGCAGGAGGGCTCTCTGGTGGAGGCGGCCTCTGAGCCGAATCCTGATGGAGGAGCAGGAGGTACCAGTGGTGCTTTCACAATGCCAGGCATCTCCCTCTGGAGTTCATCACTGCCTAGGACAGCTGTCCTCTTCCTGGGAGGACCTGGGGACATTGTTGTGCTCCACTCCCAGGCGTGGTTCTCAAAGCCAAAGCCCACCCCGTCCTTGGGTTCATGATGTCAGAGGGAGGACACTGGATCCCCAGGCTCTGCCGTCCCCTCACATCAAACCCCACCAGAGCTCTTGCCTAAGCAGCGATGACTAACCCCTGGGAACCTGTGTGAGGGACAGGGTCCCAAGTTAGGCTTCGAAGGGTCCTCCATCCATAGCTAGGGTGACAAACCGAGGGTGCTCCCTCCCCCAGGACTCATGGGCCGTGCACCCTCCTGGAAGGGCAGGCCATTCCCACCGCTCCCAGAGTGACCAGCCTGCTCCTGGGCTCCTTGATGGATCCCAGACTATCAGGTGAGGGAGAAAGCCTGCTGGCCATGACAGGCCCTCCTTGGAGGGCATAGGTTATAGATAGGGGGCCTCATGGGGGAAACAGCCCAGGTCACTGGATCACCCTGTAACAGAGTCCACCCCTTTGCAGTAACCCTGGGATTGAACAAGGACAGGCTGACTCCACAGAGTCCATGAAACTCTGAGACCATGCCCGTTCCTGCTGATTTCTCCCCAAGTATTAGCACCAGAATTCTGGTTTCTGAGTTCACACCTTTGAGAACAAAGTCAGCCTCAGACCCACAGTCACCTGCCTGCCCACAGTGACCACACAGACAAGGAAGGAAGCCTCAGAAGAAGGGACAACCTGGCACCTTTGCAGACAGGACCAGAGTCCCTATTAGCAGAGGGAAGTTTCAGATCAGGAGAACGGGCCGAAGCCAGGGAGGAGGCTTTCACACTCTGTCTGCCCTGACTTGTCTGGTGGGCATGGAGCAAAGGGACCCAGCCCTGCCTCGAGCCCCTAGGTTGCTGAAGGACCAGGTGGGCCTGGAGGGGCTGAGCCCAGACGGGGATGCGCCCTTCCACGTGCCTGGGCTTCTGTGATTGACACCACTTGGTCCTGGACTGCAAAGTCAGGTGGAACTCCTTCCTAGAACCTGGCTGGCCTCCCCTCCCCCACGCCAACTGCTCTGCCCTGGTGGCCACGCACAGGTTGACCTCAGACACGGAACTCTCCACAGGGTTCTGAGCGGTCAGTTGGGGCCCCAGGACACCGGCACTCGGAGGCGTAGCCATGGAGCCCCACGCAGCCATGGAGGCCCCTCCTTCAGCCAGCGGATCCACGTGCCAGGTGGTCCTGGAGCACATGTGGGATGCGCTGCTGCTGACGTCCAGAAGCTGGACACATATCCCTGGGTGGCCCTCGGCAGTGCTGCTAGGGACCCTGCTGCTCCTTTTCCTGCGGAGGAGACGACTCCCTCTGAGAAGAGCGAAGGAGCCGGGACAAACGTGCTCTGCCCGCCCCCAAGTCTGCACAGCGGGCCGCCAGGATACGGGCCCAATGACCCAAGCCCAGGACGATCACGGGCCAGCCGGGACGCTGACCAGTCCTCACTCCTTACAGACCTTGTGCTTGGCAGCCATGCGTCACCAGCTGAGCAGGCTGGTCCTCCGGGGCCCTGCCGACGTCCTGAAGAAGGACCAGAGGAGCCAGCCCCCTCAACGTCCCCGGGTCCCTGGAGAAAACGCTGTCATAGGAACAGCAGGCGAGGATGGAGGACAACCCGGGAGGAAAAGCACGATGGACGGCGGGGACCACATGGCTTTTCCAGAGCCACCGGGACTGCGCAGCCAACAGGCTTCCAGAGGGAGGCAGAGAGGGCAGAAAGAGGAGGGGGAAGAAAGGCCGGAGCCATCGAGGGCTTGAACGGAGCCGGTCCCAAAACATCGAGCCCTCCCATTGCCATCCAGGGCAGGACCCGGGCTGCAGGCTGTCCCCCAATTCGACCTCCCCGCAGATCATGCCGGTGCCAGGACCCGCGGAGCCCCCCAAAAGAGCAGAGCCCAGAATGGCGACCATCCGCCCATGTGGCAACCCTTGAGCCACAGGCTGTCACCGAGGACACTGGCTTCCCTGTGTCCCCTCCAAGTCCCGACGCGGGTCTGCAGGTCAGAGCCACACTCCTGGAGGCAGAAAGGCGAGAGATGGCCGAGCTGACCCGACACATCCACCGTCTGCACACCCGGGAGGCAGCTCTGCAGCGGGAACATGCCCAGCTGGACAGCGACATTCAGCAGCTGAGGCGGAGCCTGCAGAAGCCGCTGGACGAGCAGGACGAACTCGCCCTGCGCCTGCACGGAGCCCTGTTCCGAGGGGCGGCTCAGCGCGAGGCCCTGCAGAACCAACTGGCCGGCCTGCGCGGGGACCTGGAGCTCACCTGCCACTTGCGCAGCCTCCACCAGGAGATGGCCCGAGACGTGCGCCGAGAGCTGCAGAGACACCGCTCCCACTGCCGCGAGCTGGTCCTCTTCCAGCACAACAGAGCCGCGAGAGCCTGGGAGGCCGCTGTGTCCAGCGAGAGAAAGTTCTGGGAGCTGAGGAGAGAACATGACCGCCTGAGACAGACGCTGGCCGGCCTGGAGGCCCACCGCCTGCCTTTCCCGCGTGACCCTCTTGCTCCTGCGGCTCCGCCTGCAGCCGCGCAGCTGGGGACGTGTCGGGGGGCCCTGGGGTCCTCGGGCCCCCGGAGAGCGGGGAGGTCCCCCGTGAGGGCACCGGGATCCAGGGTCACCTGCGGGTGGGACCGGGCTCAGGGCTGCTGGGCGCTCAACAGCCACAGCCCGGCTCAGCCTCTGCAGGGAGGGCCGGGAAGGATGGCCACCGGCTCGCTCTCTAGGCAAGCGCCTGGGTCTCCCCTGGGGCCCCAGGGTCGCTCAGCCATGTAGCCCGCTCACCCTGCCGCCGCACATCCAGACAGACCTCCGGGCATATTGTCCTCAGTCCGGACTGTCCCCGTCAGACCCTCTACAACGGTGCACTGTAGGATCGTGTTGGCGTTGAAGTCCCCATCACTAGCACGGAAGACATCCTCTCTTGTGGACGTGGTGAGAGATTCCCAACAAGACCATTTTTGTTGTCTAAGACTCATGTTAGAAATCTACAGATGTTAGTCAGTATTTATCTGAATAAAATGTGATTCTTTAAAAAAAAATAGAGATAGGAAAAAAAAAAACTTATAACAACATCTTTCTCAAACTGTATAAAATATGTAGTGTTGTCCTAAATGCAGACTTTAGTCCTAAACTCATATTTCTGTCCTAAATTCAAATTTTAGTCCTGAATCCATGTTTTAATCTTAAATTTGTAATATTCTTTTAATCTTAAATTTATAAATTGGGAAACTTAAGAATTTATAACCTTTCTTCTTGTTCTATAATTTTTTTCTTAATCTTTGTTGTTTTGTTGAAGATCCTGTTTGTTTTTTACCATTTATAAAATTTAAGCTTTCAAAACACCAAGATCCAGATGGCAGACACACACCCCGCCCCCCGCCATGCACGAGGGCACATGAACTTGCACACACACCCTGATGCTAAATCTAAACTATTGTAGTTGTTTTGTGAGGACCTGAATGTGTATAAATAGAATTGAAATTATAAAAATTTGCTTACAGATAAATAAATTATGGGAAAGAAAAAACCTGTGTGTGCCGTGTGTAAGGAGAGGAAGGCCTCCGTGCTCCTCCTCCCCGAGAGCAGAGTGCCCTGAGGGAGCAGGGAAGGTGGCAGCGGGGAGCACTGTCCCACGGGGTGCAGAGGAGGAGGTGGCCTGGGACAGTCCCCAGCTGCGGCAGGGAGGAGGGCAGGACCCAGGAGGGGCTCCCAGGCTCCAGCCACAGGAGGAGGCGGTCCCATCCCTGGGCCTGGAGGTAGGACAGGGAAGTGGCATCTGCTGAGCCCAGTGGGGGGCTGTCCCAGCAATGAGGCCACATGCCCCCCTTGGCCATCTGGGTCTCTGTGAACTGCTGGTGCAGGGCAGCACCCCAGGGGGCCTGGGAGCTCACACATGGTAGGCAGCCTTGGACCCAGGGCAGGCAGGAAAGGGTCAAGGAGGAGTTTGGAGAAGGACCCAACCCCATAAGTCTATTTGACCCAAGTGTGCCTGGGGCTGACTGCCTGTCTTCGCACCCACACAGGGAGTATCTCTGCAGCTTCTCCAATGTCTTTGTTGCCATTTTGACACGTGCAGGGCAGTGATGGAGAAAACAAGCCAGTGAGGCTCGAAGACCCCCAGGGCTTCTGTCCTATTGAGTGGCAACGCAGGGAATCAAGAACAAGTGGACAGGGAGAGCAATCATTTCTCTGCAGAGAATTCCTATAGTGGAATGGCGAACGGGGTCAGGGACCACAGCCAGAAGAGACATTCAGGCTGAGATTAGGGGAAGAGGAGGTAGTCTGGGAGGGCAGGGGACAGATTGTTCTAGGCAGGGAGCACAGGAGTATAAATGCTGAAGGCTGTACTCCCAGGGGTCTGGAGGAAAAGGGAAAAGGTGTCAGGGGAAGGGGCAGGGAACAGGGTCACTGCACAGTCCTTCCCTAGTGTAGGGTAGGGGAGGGTGCACACCTGGAGACACAGGACACTGGCTGGGCACCAGTGTGATGTGTGTTCTGCACAGATATACATGATGGTGGGGACGGGGGAACGAGGTTGGGTGAGACGGGGCTGGATTATTCTGGGAGGGGGCTCACAGGGTCAGCATGGAGCACTGGGAGGTGGCCCTGGGGTGGTCCTCGTGGAGATGGAGGAGGCGGACAGACAGGGACTGTTTGGACAGTTCGGGGGTCAGAGTAGAAGCAGGAAGAAAGACTCCCACCTTTTGTAAAAATCCTGCGTTGTCTGGGCTTCCCCATGTAACCCTTAGAAAATCTCTGTGTGGGACCCTGAGGAAGGTCAGCAAGGCATGGACTCATTCCACCCAGCGGGCAGCTGCTGTCTGAGGAGTAGGGCATGGAGGAGGCCTGTTCACCTGGGCTCCCACTGGGTTTCCGCCATCCCTGAAGGCCCTCATGAGCAGGTGGTCTCACTTCCCAACTGCTCCCACCACAGAGATCTCAAGGACACCTTCAGGAGGGGATGGAGTGCAGGGTGAGGATTCCCAAAGGGAGGCACATCCTACCTGATCAAGTTGACACTGCTACCAGTGGAAACCCCGACAAGCAATCCATGTCCCCCCATAGAGTCACAGGCAGCAGGGGACAGAGGCTCAGGGACTGGAAGCACTCGTGAATGTGGCGTGTGCCCCCATTGCTGGGTCACCCTGGCGATCTCCCTGTCCCTGCTTCAGGGTGCAGTGGGAATGGATGGCAGGGCAGGGCAGGAGGGCTCCCTGGAGGAAGTGGCCTCTGAGCTGAATACTGATGGAGGAGCAGGAGGTACCAATGGTGCTTTCACACTTTAAAGAGCATGTGAATCTCTTGGAGACCTTGTCCCAGAAAATTTGGATCCCTCAGGTCATGTAGCTGAGACCCTGTAAGGCCCCCATGTGCTGTCTCTGCTGGGACCAGATGGGGAGGAACATGAATCCTTAGATGACGATGGGATTGGAGCAGGGACAGTTGGAGGGGGCAATGGCATTTCTGGCAAAAGGCCCATCACAGGCGAAAACACGGGGCACAAAATAGCCTAGTCTGGGTGAGCAAGGCTCGTTTGTGCAGTTAGCTTTCTGGAGTCCAGGGGCAGATGGCTTCTCAGAGAAATTCTACCAAACATTTAAAGAAGAATTAATACCTATTCTTCTGAGGCACTTTCAACAAATAGAAATGGGAGGAAAACTTGCAAACTCATTCTATGAAGCCAGCACTACCTTGATCCAAAAACCAAAAACCCCACCAAAAAGGAGACTTTCAGACCAATATCCCTGGTGAACATGGATGCAAAAATTCTAACAAAAATACTAGCCAATAGGATCCAACAGCATATAAAAAGGATTATTTAGCATGACCAATTGAGATTTATTCGTGGGTCACAAATATAGTCCAATATATGCAAATCAATCATTGGGATACACCATATAAAGAAAGGAGAAGCAGCATATGATCCTCTCAAAAGATGCAGAAAAATCACTTGACAAGTACAGCACTGTTTATTGACTAAAACTCCTCACAGAGTAGGTATAGAAGGAACATTCCTCAATATCATAAAAGCCATATAGGAAAGCCCACAGTGAATTTCATTCTCAATGGGGAAAAACTGAGCGCTTTTCCCTTAAGGTCAGGAACATGACAGTGATGTCCATTCTCACCACTGCTATTCAACATAGTACTAGAAGTCCAAGCCTGAGCAATCAGACAAACAAAAAGAAATATAAGGCATCTGAACTGGCAAAGAATAAGTCAAACTCTCACTCTCCACTGATGACATGATACTCTGTGGAAACCCAAAAGACTCCACCCCCCAAATTGCTAGAACGCATATAGGAATTCTGCAACATGGCAGGATATAAAATCAATGCACAGAGATCAGCTGCATTTCTATACATTAACAATGAGGTAGAAGAACGAGAAATTAAGGAATCAATCCCATTTACAATTGCACCAAAACCCATAAGATACCTATGAAAAAACTTAACCAAAGAGGAAAAGGATCTGTACTCGAAAAACTGCAGAACACTTATGGAAGAAATTGAAGAAGACACAAAGAAATGGAAAAATATTCAATGTTCACAGATTGGAAGAAGAAATATAATTAAAAAATCTATGCTACCCAGAGCAACCTGCACATTTAATGCAATCCATATCAAAAATGCCATCGACATTTTTCACAGAGCTGGAACAGATAAATTATTGTAAAATTTGTATGGAACCAGAAAAGACCCTGAATAACCAGAAGAATATTGAAAAAGAAACCAAAGCTAGTGGCATCACAGTTCTGGACTTCAAGCTCTATTACAAAGCTGCAATCATCAAGACAGTATGGCCCTGGCACAAAAACAGACACATAGAGAACCCAGAATAGAGAACCCAGAAGTGGACCCTCAACTCTACGGTCAACTTATCTTCAACAAAGCAGGAAAGAATATCCAATGGAAAAAAGACAGTCTCTTCAACAAATGGTGTTGGGAAAATTGGACAGCCACATGTAAAAGAACAAGCGTGGATCTTTTCCTTGCACCACACACAAAAATAAACTCACAATGGATGAAAGACCTAAATGTGAGATGGGAATCCATCAAAATCCTAGAGAAGAACAGAGGCAGCAACCTCTTTGACCTCAATCACAGTAAATTCTTGCTAGACACATCTCCAAAGGCATAGAAACAAAAGCAAAAATGAACTATTAGGATTTCATCAAGATAAAAAGCTTTTGCACAGCAAAGGAAACAGACAACAAAACCAAAAAGCAACCTATGGGATGGGAGGAGATATTTGCAAATGACATATCAGATAAAGAGCTAGTATTCAAAATCTATAAAGAACTTATAGAGAACTCTGGGGTGCCTGGGTAGCTCAGTTGGTTAAGCATCTGCCTTTGGATTAGGTCATGATCCCAGGATCAAGCCCAGCATCAGGCTCCCTGCTCAGCAGGGAGTCTGCTTCTCCCTCTCCCTCTGCCTGCTGCCTGGTGCCCCCTTACTTCTGTTCTCTCTCACACATGCTCTCTCTCTCTCTCTGTCGATAAATAAATAAATAATCTTAAAAAAAACTTATCAAACTCTGCACCCCAAAAAATAAATAATCCAGTGAAGAAATCAGCAGAAGACATGAATATACTTTTCTCCAAAGATGACATACAAATGGCCAACAGATAATGAAAAAATTCTCTGCATCACTCACCATCAGGGAAATACAAATCAAAATCAAAACCACAATGAGATAACTACTGCACACCAGTCAGATTGTGTGGAGAGCCATGCAGCAGGAGCAAGGAGTCACGTACTAAGCAAGGCCTGAGGAGTGGGAGGAGTGAGAGATTAACCCAAGGACTGTGAGTGCATTCGCGGGTGACGTTTGATAGATACCAGGAGTCAAGGGAAAGGCGCATGATCTGTAGAACAAAGAAAACCTATGGAGTCACGTACGTGCTCACGAGCACGATGCGTGCACATAGATAGTCCTTCTGATTGGTAGTTTGTTAGTCGTGGTATACTCTGATTGGATATAGTTCGCACTTGGTGGAGATATACTTGGGGGTCTTAGACGGGTCAGGGGTCCCCGGCTGAAGATTGTGAATAAAGAAGTTTGCCACTCACCTCGCCTATGGGTCATTCTTGCGGGTCGAGAGCGGCAAGATTGGCTAAAATTAACAGGTCAGGAAACAGCAATTGTTCACAGAGGGGAACCCTCCTACACTGTTGGTGGGAATACAAGTTGGTACAGCTACTCTGGAAGAAAGTATGGAGGTTCCTCAAAAAGTTAAAAATAGAACTACCTTATGGTTCCACAATTGCACCACTAGGTATTTATCCCAACAATTCAAATATAGTGATCTGAAGGGGCACATACACCCCAATGTTTAAGCAGCAATGTCCACAATAGCCAAACTGTAGAAAGAGCCCAAAGATCCATCAACATATGAATGGGTAAAGAAGATGTGGTATATATACACAATGGAATATTACTCGGCCATCAAAAAGGATGAAATCTTACCATATACACCACCAGGGATGAAACTAGAGGGTATCATGCTAAGCAAAATAAATCAATGAGAGAAAGACAATTATCATATGATTTCACTCATATGTACAATATAGGAAACAACATGGAGGACCATAGGGGAAAGAAGGCAAAACTGAATGGGAAATCATCAGAGAGGAAGAGAAGCCATGACACACTCTTAACTATAGGAAATAAACTGAGGGTTGTTAGAGGGGAGGTGAATGGGGGGGAATGGGGAAAATGGGGGAGGGCATTAAGTAGGGTATGTGGTGTTATGAGCCCTGGGTGTTGTATGCAACTGATGAATTATTGAACTCTACATCTGAAACTAATGTCGTACTATTGTTGGCTAAAAAAGAAAATAAATAAAGTAAAATAATTTAAATAAATAAATTATCAATAAAAAATACCAAGTATTCAAAAATCTGCCAAAAAATATGTAAAACCTCTATAGGACAGACCAATGGAAAACACTGAAAAGTCCAGAAAGACAACATACCATACATGGCTATTGATTTACATCAGAGGAGGCAGAAAGAGGGAGGGTATGGAATTTAAAATATGTCACCTTTCTGTGTAAAAACAAATGCAACTGGCCTCTGCCATAAAAATCCCATCAGGGTTTCCAAATTATCCAGATGTTTCCTTTCCGATCTCTAGCCATTCTTGATTTCGTTTGTTTGCTTGCTTGTTTGGTTGGTTGATCTTCTGGTTATAAAACCTGTCTTGTTTGTCAAGAAGACAGAAGATAATGAATGAGCTAACTTAATATCTTGGTTAGCTCTTCTTGGTTGGTGTGCTTTGGAAAGTGAATGTATGATGGATGAGAGCTGAAGTCATTGACAATGTCCCATCCATTCTGCTCTTAGCAAGCCCCATCATAATAGAATTCAAGCAATCTTGTGATGTTCTCTTATGCTTGTATTTAAATAGTTCTGGAGGCTACAAGTTGAGATCAAAGTGTGGTATTGGCAGGGTTGGTTTCTCCTGAGGACCATGAGGGAGAAGCTGCTCCATCCTTCCCCCCCAAGCTTCTGGGGGTTTGTTGACTATCTTCGGCATCTACTGGCTTGTAGAAGCATCACCCAGCACAGGGAGTCTCATCCCACTGTGGTCCAGCCAGGAAACTTCACTCATTTGCTCCATCTAGAAAGTGCACTATCTATATAGATCTCCACCAGCTCCTTCCTGAAAGACACAGCTGGTGAGTGGTGGCACTGAGCTGAACCTCTAGGTCTCAACTTTAAGTCAGACTAGTATTTAAGGTTGTTCTTCTTCCTTCTGTGAAGGACAAGGCCACAGTGCTTCTCTTCATGTTGTCTTATAACAAGCTCTGTTCACCATTTAAGATTTCTAAGTCACATGTTCACTCTCTGATTTGTCACTCTCTGATGTGTCACATAAAGGGCAAACTGATGGCTTGGTATCTGTGTGATCTGCACCATTTAGAGGAATCATGGGTTTTGGAACACTCTGCAGATACCCACTGTAGCCACTTCTCCTCCCAGATTTCTTCGTCATCTTTAGATTCAGAATGCAGAAACCCAAACACTAGACCTGCTGTCACCACTCATGATTTCTTATTTTAATTTTTGCAAAATATAGACCATAACCCCTGGGGTAAGAGTTGCAGTTTTTTGGCAAAGTCTTTAGAATTTCAAACCACCCAAAACATTTTTTAAAGATTTAAATTTAAAAAAATAAAAGAATTTCAAACCATCTTTTGAGTCTCCTGCTCTCTCTAAAGCCAAGAGGGCAATCACTATAAAGGTATCAGCTGATGGCAACTCAGGGGCTTCTGGCCAGACCCTGGACACAACCCTGTTGGGGAAAGAAGTAAGGGAATCCCAGAGGAAGAGTAAAGCATGGAGTGTCATGGGAGGAGGGCAGAGGGACTTCCCAGACTGTGCTGGGTCCCAGGAGCACAATCAGGCATGGTGCATGATTGGTGGGATTTCTGCAGAAGATTATAGGAGAAACTGTCTGGCTCACCAGCACAGGCCTCCTTGAAAAAGCCATGCTAAGTATAGTGAGTAGAATTGTATCCCCCCCAAAAAGGTGTTTTCAAGTCCTTACTCCTAGTACCTATCAATGTGACCTTATTTGGAAGTAGTGTTTTTGCTGATATAATCAAGTCAAGATGGGGACAGACTGGATTAAGGTGGTCTTAAGTTGTGTCTACTCAACTGACTATTGTCCTTATAAGAAGAAGGAACTTTAGTCACAGCACAGACATCTAGAAGAAAACTCCATGAGACAACAGAAGTATCTGTTGGGGTCATGCATTTATAAGCCAAGGAATTCCAAGTACTGTTGGCAATCACCAAGAGCTGAGAGAGACATAGCAATAGGTTCTTCCTCAGAACCTTCACAGCAGAACCAACCTGCTAACTCTTTGATTTTGGACTTCTAGTCTCCCAAACTGTGAGAGAATATGTTTCTGCTACTTGAAGCCACTCAGCTCATGGCAACTTGCTCAAGAGTTCTAGGAAACTAAGACAGAGTTAAATTCACTCTGGTACTCACCTGCCAACACAGGGACCATGACTATCTCACTGGTGATGAGCCAAGGTTATCTGTGCCTTCTTGCTTAAAGAACATTACATCTGGACAGCTCAGACCATTGTCAAAGTCTAAGTCCGGAGACACCAAACTGAAAGTACCCACACACCCCCATCCCTACCTACCCTGACAGGAATAAAATCTATAGCCAAACCTTTTAAGGTTTGGGATCCTATGTTGAGAGAACTTTCGAGATTAGAATTCTCCATCCATCCTTAGATATCCTTTCGAGTCTTTTGTAGATAAACATTGTCTTTCAGACAACTTCTTCCTTATATGCATCACTCCACTCCCATCTTCAAAGGGTTTCTTCAGACAGCAGGAGATAGAAAGAGTCCATTTCTCTCCCAGCTCAAACAAGCTCTGGCCTCCTGAACCCTACTAAATGTCCCTTCCATCAAGGTGTCTGAAGTCTCTGGAACTCCTGCTTTTCCAGACCCCCTTTTAAACTCACATGATTTTCTAATATCCAGCATGATGCAAAAGGTGATATCGTAAGACAAGACAATTTGTAAAGGACTTTAGGAGGAGAAAATCATTTTGTTTCAGAGTTTTCCATCAGATCCATTGTTTAAAGCAGCAACAAAAATAATCACTGTTCTTTTTTCACAAGGGAAAGAGAAAGCTGAGAAGTACTGAGCTTGAGTATAGATGTTGGAATTGAGCGGTTTGTATTGGGCTAAGTTTGTGTGGGGGAGGAAATGGGGGTGCTGACAGCTCCTTGGCGATGCTCGCTATTCTCCATAAAGGCAAAATGAGGTGGCCTGCCTTATGACTCAGGGATATTCAGAACCTAATTCCAAAGAAGTACATCACAACTCCTTCCTTTGTTCTAGTCCCAGATGAGCTGTTTTGAAACCTGAAGCATTGCACTTTTGTTGTAGGTTTCTGAGAATTCCCATAGTATTTGACACAGTGATAACTAAACATCTCTCTCTTCCCTTAACTTGAAACAAGGTTGAATGAATTGGAAACAACATACTCCATGATGAGGAGACTTACTTGTTTTGGACTGAGATTTAGAGAAATGGCAAATCATGGGGGAAAGTGCTGTGTCATCTCATGAAAACTAAAAGAGAATGAACCAAATAAAAACGTTTTCACTTTAGACCCTACAAACTTTACCTAAACCAGGGGTTGGCAAACATTTTCTGTAAAGGCCAGATAGTAAATATTTTAGGATTCACAACCAAATGATCTCCACAGCAACAGTTCAACTCTGACACTGTAGCATGAAAACAGCCATCGAGGAAGAATAAAAATTAAGTGTAGTCTAGGAAAGTGCTGGGTCAAGAATCACCAGTGCAGGGATGAGCTGGCTGCAGAGCCAAATGATCTGATGGAGAGTAGTGTGTTCATACATAAAGAGGGATTAAACATTCAGTAAGTGTTTGTTTCTCTTACTTTGGCCAATAGGTGATTAATTTATTCCAGTATGATAAGATAGAAACAGGGTACTCTGTTGGCTGCCTTACAAAGTCTGATCTTCAGAAACACTATTCCTAACCAATTTTCAGTCATAATGCAATGGTCCAGTGAATCCTCAGGGACAAACAATAGAAATCATTGTTTACTTTTTCTTTTTTTTTAATTTTTTATTTTTTCAGCGTAACAGTATTCATTATTTTTGCACCATACCCAGTGCTCCATGTAATCAGTGCCCTCTCCAATTCCCACCACCTGGATCCCCCAACCTCCCACTCTCCACCCCTTCAAAACCCTCAGATTGTTTTTCAGAGTCCATAGTCTCTCATGGTTCACCTCCCCTTCCAATTTCCCTCAACTCCCTTCTCCTCTCCATCTCCCCTTGTCCTCCATGTTATTTGTTATGTTTTTCTTCTCTTTCATCTCTCCAATCAGCAAATTTAGTTTTATCATCTTTGATAGACTGGGTTAAAAAAAGAACTTTGTGTAGACCCACAAATAAATATGATGATAAAACTTTGGATGATAAGCTAAGCATTAAGGGTTTACTTTCTTTTCTTCCTAGTTCCCCTCAATGTAAAGGGGAAGTGAACCATGAAGGACTATGGACTGAAAAACAATCTGAGGGTTTTGAAGGGGCAGGGAGGTGGGAGTTCGGGGTACCAGGTGGTGGGTATTATAGAGGGCATGGATTGCATGGAGCGCTGGGTGTGGTACAAAAACAATGAATACTGTTATGCTGAAAATAAGTAAAAAATTTTTTTTAAAAAAGAGCAATAATGTAGGTGAAAGAATATCATGCAATAATTTGAGAAAATTGGAAATCATCCTCTTGTTAAACAAGCAGAGCTTCACGCTATATGATGTAGTCATAGATGATCGCAACCCAATGTGGTCTTTCATGTGATGGTAATTAATGTAGAAACTATCAACATGTAACATTTTTATTGATGAATCACAACCCCAACTGAAAGAGGCTAACTTTTAAACTCTTGTAACTCATGAATCTTTATAGACAGCAAGAATGTTAAGTAGAATTCTAACAATTATGGAGAAGAGCCAAAAACAAATCAAAGAGGCCATTTTCAACTTAATGTATTTATCCAACCCTAATACCAGAAATATTTTCAAATTTGAGAAGAAAATGTCCTTTGGCATTAACTAAGTATCTGCATTAATTTAAAATATGCTACTAAGAATAAATCACATTATGTAACCATTAAAAGACTAGATCATCATATTATGAGTAGCACTTAGGCTTGATATAATAAAGCATCTTAGTATATTTGACTATAGACACACATAAAACTCTTCAAATGATGAGAAATTTAATTATATAACCAGTACTCAAAGCTCCTGCACCTTCTGGAAGACAAGGCACCCATGATCACTTAGGCAGAAAAAGCAGGATGGTCCAGCACCAGGTTTTAGAAGTTTTGGCTTAGAACTAATGTTCCTTACTTGATACTGAAGCATCTTGGTCAGGATCTCTAAGTGAGCAAATGGACAGCTGGGGAGCAATACTTTACACAATGTGACGTTGTAGATACCAATTAGAAATACAAAAGAAGTTTAGTAGCTGAATTTGAGTATGGAGAATTGGAGCAAGATCATGGAGAAATCAATTAAAGGGGAAGAGAGGAGCCTGGTAAAGGGGAGGGAGAAGGAAGAAGGGAGGGAAAGAGAGAAGGAGGATGGGGGGGAGGAAGGGGAGAAGTACGAGGGGGAGAAAGAGGAGAAGGGGGGGAGGGGAGGGGAAGGGAGAGGGGCAAGTTTGAGAAAATAGCCTATGGCAAAGACCCAAATCCAACCTCAACCTGAATTTTGTTTGGAAGACATGATTTAACAACAGCAATGAGGACTATAAAACAAAAGCTACAGATCTTGGAAGCTCACAGACACAATGTAAAACATCCGAGAATAAATTTTGAATTAAACCGTAAGAGCAGAATAATGTTTTTAAGAAAAGGTGGATGAGAGTCTGTCCTCTTCTGATCTGTCCAAATTACAGTCGGTATACTGTATTCAGATCTACGTAATAAAGAGAAAAGAAGGTGGGAATATTCAAAATATATTCAAACTGAATACATCAAGTTACAGCCTGCCCTTCTTTTTGGTGGCTTGGAATGTAGCGAGTGTGGCCACGGTCGCCAAACTATGGAAAGAAACAAGATGCCCTTCAACGGACTAATGGATAAGGAAGATGTGGTCCATATACACTATGGAATATTATGCCTCCATCAGAAAGGACGAATACCCAACTTTTGTAGCAACATGGACAGGACTGGAAGAGATTATGCTGAGTGAAATAAGTCAAGCAGAGAGAGTCAATTATCATATGTTTTCACTTATTTGTGGAGCATAACAAAAAGCATGGAGGACATGGGGAGTTAGAGAGGAGAAGGGAGTTGGGGGAAATTGGAAGGGGAGGTGAATCACGAGAGACTATGGACTCTGAAAAACAATCTGAGGGGTTTGAAGTGGCGGGGGGGTGGGAGGTTAGGGTACCAGGTGGTGGGTATTATAGAGGGCACGGATTATATGGAGCACTGGGTGTGGTGAAAAAATAATGAATACTGTTATGCTGAAAATAAATTAATTAATTTTTAAAAGAATGCGTACGTGTTAAAGAGGAAGAGTGAGTGTGTGTGTGTGTGTGTGTGTGTGTGTGTGTCCTAGGCTCCCAGTGTCTTTGTTTTAGTCCCGCAAAGATGTGAAACCTTCTCTAGTCTTCCCTTGTGAGAAACACAGCTATCACCAAGGACAATGTAAACCTAGTGATTTTCTATTTTTGTGGGCTGCTGATCATAGTTAGAGAACAGGGAAACCCACACAGACTTTTCCATTATAACATCATTCTGAGCTGGGTCTGACATAAATAATCTATTGGGTGAACTATTTTGTTCTGATAGAAAAATATATGTTTCCCTTACACAAGTAATGGTATTTTAATTGCTAGAAGTTAGTCTTGGGTTAGTGGACTGACCTTAGCTTCCGGCAAAATGCAGCTGCCGTGAGAGAAAGTATATCTTTGGCTTGCTTTTGCAAGCTCAGAGCCCAAAAGGACTGCAACCAGCCTGGACATTTTCCAGAGGAGTAACTGCCTTGCCACTGTCTCCATCAATAATGTATTCTTCTGTCAGAGTAACTTTTGCTCATGTAATTTTCAATGTAATACAAATTAAATTGGAACGGGTAATAAAATTTAGTATTGTTGAGGCCTGGACAAAAAGTAATGAATTTTCTAAAATTGACTAAAAACATGGGCTTTATTGGAAGACCACATCCATCATCACTGGTATCAATAATATGTGGAAATGATATTGATCTCCTGTAGACCGGCCCCTTCTCCATCTCTCCCTTCTTGTTGTTGGGACCCTGCCTCTAATGGAGAGGCTATGAGTGCCAGAGACATACCTTCTCAGCCAGGGCTGGGTTTATAATCTGGTTGCTCTCCATGAGATGGAGGGGAAATTATGCAAGAGGAGTTTAAGGGGGAAAAAATTGACCAGGAAGAGAGAATGGGGTAGAAGAAACACTGTGCTCTACTGTTATGTTTTTAATATTTGTTTTTATGCATTTTATCCTAAATGTGCACACAAGATGTTCTGAGTGAGACTCAGGTTTCTTATTAAATATTTTGTAATAAAGAATACCTATCTGCACCTGCTTCAGTGCTGACCCATGAGGCAACATGGCAATAGCCGATGGAAATCTTTCTGCATAAGGGGCCCAATAGCCCTTAGATGGGGCACGAAGAGAAATAAGTTTTCTCTGATTATCAAGAAAAGGAAGCAGCTCCCCTCCTGAAAAGTATCCTCCTGGCAGCCAAGTAACCCTAGGTGTGTCTCAGGATTTAAGACCTGGGAGTATTCCAGATCTTGTTTCCCCCCTTGAAATGTAAAGCCTAGGCAGGTAGCATGTTCAGTCTTCCTGGCACCCCAGTGAGACTTAACTGTGGTTCCTACTCTGGGCTATAACTATCTGGAGTTTAGAGAGGGAGAAGAAAAGTTTTATTATCCTTTAGAGTTTTTTTCATTTTTGATTTTGTTTTCTTCATCAAATTATCACGTGTACCTACAAGCTCAATCATAGCAGCTCTTCGTTGTTATTATACAGCAACATACTGTTTGCAAAAGCCAACTTAGATATCCATCAACAATAAAATGTAAAAAGTTGGTGTATTTGTGCAGTGGAGTGGTTTACACCAGTGAGGATAGATAAACCACGCCACAGTGTGGAAGAGCTCACATATATAATGCTGAACGACATGAAGTGGAAGCTAGATGAAAAGAGGGCACATTTCTTGTAATTATATGCATACGAAGACCAAATTATAAAAAAAATAATTTTTTCATCAAAGATAGTCGGTTCGGAGACATTGAGGAAGTATTGACTGAGGAGGGCAGGAAGGTTGCTTCTGAAATGCTAAAAATACTGTTTTTCTTTTTCTTTTTTATTTCTTTTTTTTTTACTGTGGTAAGAACACCTAATATGAACTCTACCCTCTTAACAAAGTTGTTAACGGTAGGCATTATGGGCATAGTTCCTTATCTTGCAGAATGGAAACTGTACCCACTGAACCATTTCCTCCTCCCTGCAAACCATGGTAATTGCCATTCTGCTCTCCATTTCTGTGAGTTTGACCACTTTAGATACTTCGTATACATGGAATCATGCAATGCTTGTCTTTCTGTGGCTGGCTTATTTCACTTACTACAATGTCTTTAACGTTCATCTATGTTGGAGCCGGTGGCAGGATTTCCTTCCCTTTTTAAGGCTGAATAATGTTCCATTATATGTATACAACACATATACAACACACTTTCTTTATCCATTCATCCATCAGGAAACATTAGCCAGATGGCTATGGAAATCATTGCCCTCATTTGTGAAGAGTCTTAGGAGGTCAGGACTTGCATAGGAACACTGAGAAATCCAGGGGACTAGTATTTCCCCACACATACCTTCCTACTTTTAGACTGTTATTTAAGGATGTGATATACAGGCTTAAACAGCTGTCTGGCAACCACAGAGGGTAACATTTTTGGCACTCCCAGGCTTCTCTTGTCGCAGATGATAAATGTCATCTCTTTAAGCCACTTGAAGTTGAACATGTGTCATCCACAGCCAGAAAGTGCCCTGATTCATATAAAATTACAGGAAAAGCTTTTCTTTTTCTTTTCTTTCTTTCTTAACATTTTTGTTGTTGCTGCTAATGAGTGCTTAAGGATTCACTCACAAATCACTTGATCCCTGTGAAAAAAGTGGACCTAAAATTGGACCCCCAGAAATTTTGTGATTTGAGGAAAATCCTGGATCATGGGAGACAAAGCTCAGAGATGAATGGGAGCAGATGATGGTTAGCAGATCCATGCCCCTTTGAGGGCTTGATGATGCCCCAGCAGATTCATGCCCCTTTGAGGCTAGTGATGTAGAACAAAAAATGAGCTCTGCTCCTGCCCCCAAGTGGTCAACATCTAATTCCAGATCAGCCCTCAGCAGATCCAAACAGGACACACCTTTCTTCAGACTTGACCTGAGAACACCATAAGCATCTGGCAACAGGTGCCTCCACCCATTTCAGTCCTTCAGTCCTAGGCATAGATGCTAGGATGGGCTGAGAGAAGAGCATGCAGAGGTTTTAAGGACACTGAGAGGCAAATGAGTTGATTTATTCCATTTGCCTTTTAAGAAGATGGCACTGTCTACAGTAATAGACCCAAGGAAAGGGAAGGGAGAGTTATTTTGCATTTCTGATATTTCCTCTGCAGTGTCTCATACTCTGGCAGAATGTTCAGGTAGAAAATGGACCTAAGAAACCAACCAAAGTCTTAACTTTTCATTAGAAACTAATTTGGGAGCATGCCAACTGCCAACTCTCTAGAAAGGCTGCCAGAATTATCTGTTGATCAAACAAAGCCAAGTTTATTACCCATGGCAGTGAGGAAAGGTGCCATCCTGACAGAGTAAAAAGGTCTCAGAAGGGAGAGATCACAGTGTATATTTATAACATTTCAGAGTCTGGACTCAAGGCATGTATTTCTATGAAAGGATTTAACCAGGATTGGGCAAAATTCACAGTATATTCATTTAGGATTAGAAGCACAGCTCAACCAGAGTTTTGAAGCAAGTCTTCATAAGTAAACTATGGGATGGTAAACCGACCATTTACCCAGCTGGATGATCTACCATCCAGGAAGAGGGATGTTTAAGACATCTAGTGTTTGGATAAATTGATCTGAGGAATTCCTGAAACAAATAACAAAATTATCCTCTTACTGAGAATTTCTTAGGAGGAAAGAAAGTATCTTGATAGAAGCATCCTTAGATTCGCCTCCTGATAGTTAAGTTATTTGAATGTAGGAGGTCTTCAGTGAGGTGTCTGATGCATTTTTTTTTTTAGTATGTTCCACATCAGTGTGGAGTCCAGGGTGGGGCTTAAACTCACAACCTTGAGATCAAGACCCGAGCTGAGAGATCAAGACCCGAGCTGAGATCAAGAGTCAGACACTTAACTGGCTTACCACCCAGGTGTACATCAGGTATCTGGTACCTTCTGTTCGTGAAATTCTATACCATGTGATATTTGCTTTCAGACATATCACAGGGCACCCAAAGTTATTAGGTCAGAATTTTCCCCTTTGGTGTCATAACTACATCCCCACCCTTAAAGGAATGTTACAAGGGATGCAAAGTCCACAGAGTCTGGATCAAAACAAAGGCTTTCCTTTTTTTTCCTTGCTTGTTTGTTTGCAGGATTTGAATCCAAAAGACTAACTTGCTCAGTCTTCTTAGTCTATGAATGAGGTTCTATCACTGGGAAGGGGGAAGTGTCCTGACCCTCTTCCTACCTTAATTTAAGTCTATCCTACATTCAGCATGTCCCATATGTCAGCCTGGGACCCTGGGAAACAGCGTGGGAAACACCCACACATCTTAAAGAAAAATGCTCCCCTCCTAAACTTTTGCATTCTGAGGAAAACCCTGCAGAGCAGAAACTTCCTAAAGGCAACCCTGCTTCACAAAAACATCCTAATATTGCTATAAATCAAAAATTCCTTCCAACTGTGTGGAATGTTGTCTGTGAGGTTTCTGGAACCCTTCCAAGAGAAGCTTACCTGTCTCTCTATCTTATAGAAGAAGAGTGTCCTATTATGCTTTTAGTGTCTCTTGTCCTGGACTCCTGGCATGAGTCTACAGGGAAGCCCTGGTCTCATTTTGTGTCCACAATACCTCTCTTTTCTAGCCATTTGGAAGTCTGATTATTTTTGTTTGCTCCACCTTGGACTGCTTTGTCTCCACTGCCCATCTCTTTGCACAAGTACTGGAGAAGAGGAGTTGGTTCTGTCTTGGTCCTGTGTTCCATCTGCCATTCCCATGTAAGACCTTCCCATCTACCATTATAACATGAAACTTCTCAATTTCTATGTGGACACTGTCCTAGAAGAAAATCTGAATTCTGGATTTCTATTGCCTTTTCTTAGGTCTTGAAGAAAACTGGCATTGGCTTTGACTCCCTTGATCCAACTTCTGAGAACGACTAGGGGCCATCCTTGACTCACTGTCCAAGAAAAACTTTGGCCAGTCCTGAAGACCAATTCTGTAACATCACTTCAGATGTTTCCAGGGGTTCCCCCACTTCTAGGATCAATCCTCATTACACTGGTGAAGTCAGATTCCAAGTGAAATGATGTTATGGGCTGAATTGTGCCCTCCGCCAGTTCATACTTGAAGCCCTTAACTCCCACTCCTCAGGTTGTGACTATATTTGGAGATCTGGATTTCAAGAAGCTATGAAGATAAAGTGAGGTCATTAAGTTGGGTTCTTCCAGCTTAGCAAACCCAACACCCAAAGAACAAATAATCCAATCAAGAAATGGGCAGAGGACATGAACAGACATTTCTGCAAAGAAGACATCTCGATGGCCAACAGACACATGAAAAAATGCTCCACATCACTTGGCATCAGGGAAATACAAATCAAAACCACAAAGAGATACCACCTCACATCAGTCAGAATGGCTAAAATTAACAAGTCAAGAAATGACAGATGCTGGTGAGGATGCGGAGAGAGGGGAACCCTCCTACACTGATGGTGAAAATGCAAGCTGGTGCAACCACTCTGGAAAACAGTGTGGAGGTTCCTCAAAAAACTGAAAATAGAGCTTCCCTATGACCCAGCAATTGCACTACTCGGTATATATCCTAAAGATACAAACATGGTGCTCTGAAGGAGCATGTGCACCCAAATGTTTATACCATGATAAAGAAGATGTGGTATATATATATATATATACATTATTTATATATATATAATATGCATTATTATATAATATATATATATGCATTATTTATATATATATATAAATATATATATATTTATATATATAAATAATATATATATAATATATGTAAATAATAATGCAGCCATCAAAAGAAATAAAATTTTGCCATTTGTGACAACGTGGATAGAACTAGAGAGTATTATGCTTAGCGAAATAGGTCAATGGGAGATAGATAATTATCATATGATCTCCCTGATATGAGGAAGTGGAGATCCGATGTGGGGGGTTTGGGGGTAGGAAAAGAAAAAATGAAAGAAGATGGGATCAGGAGGAAGACAAACCATAAAAGACTCAATCTTAAAAAACAGACTGAGGGTTGCTGGAGGGAGGGGGGATGGGAGAGGGTGGTGGGGATATGGACATTGGGGAGGCTGTGTGCTATGGTGAGTGCTGTGAAATGTGTAAACCTGGCGATTCACAGACCTGTACCCCTGGGGATAAAAATACATTATATATTTATTAAAATTTTTAAAAATTAAAAAAAAAAAGAGGGACAAGGGGAAAGCCATTTTTCTTGTGGGGCTGCAGGGAGCGATGGGAAGAGAATGAACTTGGAGGTCAGAGCTGCGTTTGACTTGGGCCCCAGGAGAGCTAATAAACATTTCCGTGTCCCAGTCTCCCCATCCGTAAAATATCGCTGACCTGCCAGGTGGCAGCAGGACAGGAAGGCCCACCACTCTTGGGCTCTGTCCTTCTTTTGTAATAAAATAGAGGAGTTCTTCCATTAAGAAAGGCAGCAGGAAGTATTTCCTCAAGAAGAAAGACGACAAAATTAATAAAATCGTGTACTTTTTAGAACAACAACAACAACAAAAAGTTGGGTTCTTTTCTCATATGACTACTGCTTTCATAAGAAGAGGTATAGGACATAGATAATGTACCCACACAGAATAAAACCCATATGAGGATATAGTGAGAAGGTAGCCATCCACAAGCCAAAAAGAGAACCCTCAGAAGAAACCTGATACCTTGACCTCAGGTACCCAAAATCTGGAACTGTGAAAACAGAAATTTCTGTTGGTTAGCCATCTGATCTACACTATTTTGTTATAGTAGCCCTGGTTAATTAATGCAGATTAATTAACCCTCAGAGATTCCCACAGAGAGTAAATTGTCACAAAATAGGCTTTGTCACCAAATAGACTTTGGCCCACTCATAATCTTATTAAATATGTATTCTGCCCTATACATTCTCTAGAAAATATTCTCTTGGATGAGAGTAAGGATATACATAATTTCCAGTAGGCAAAGGAAGCTTTAAGCTATGTTTTCCTGTAGTGTCTATCACAATAGTGCTGGGCAGAGTGAAAAGGTAGGGGGAGGTGCTGCCCTTGCAAACTAAACAACAACCAAAAAAGATGAACAATTTATATTTTTTATTTATATTCATATTTTATATTTATTTTATATATTTATATTTATTTTATATTTATATTCAGTATATTATTAATTTCAGAGGTAGGTTTTAGTGATTGATCAGTTGCATGTAACACCCAGTGCTCTCTCCATCAAGTGCTCTCCTTAATGCTCATCACCTAGTTACCCTGCCCCAAACTACCTCCCCTCTAGCAACCCACCGTTTGTTTCCCCAAGCAGAGTCTTCTGAGAAAGAAAAACTTTAGCTATGACTTATTCCAGAATACATAGTCATTGCCTTAGGCAACCCGGAAGGCAGCCACAGGCAAGTCATCCACTCCACAAACAAGAACATAGTGAGGAACTGTCCCAAGCCTCTGCCTGAGGGGCTGTGCCAAATAATAGAGAAAAGATTGCATCTAAATAAAATGCTAATCACAGGGAGAAATGAACAATACATTGTCTAAATACACAAATTGGTAGTAATGAGTTATGCAAATATTAGCAAGCAAACATTCAGCTACAGGGTATGAAGCTGTTGGCCAAGTTAATTTAGGTTATGTTTTATGGTGCCATATATCTGGAAATGGATCTTAGAGGTTATATTCTGATGCAAATAATTTAGAAGTTTGTAAGACTGGAATGGATTCAATTGTCAGTGTGTAATTGGAGTCTTCCCATTACAGGTAGATAATATTTGTGGCATCTGTGAACTGAGTCAGGTGAACAAACACTCCTGGCTGCCTGCCTACATTATATGCAAGGTAATGAGGACTTGACATCAAGGGAAAACCTGGTCAGGAAAGAAGGTATTCCTTAGAGAGTGAAATGCAGAAGCTACTGAAATGGTGGCCAATCCATTTTTGTATAATAAGACTACCCTGCTAAATATCCTTATTACAGCAATACACTAACTGCTTTTATTCTTACACTCTTAAAGCAATTTGAGATATTGTTTCCATTCTTTACCTTGAGAGAATAAACTATTACTTCAACACATATGCATCAGTTATTTATTACTGTATAACAAATGGCCACAGACGTCATGGTTTTTAAACATCACGTGTTTATTATCTCACAGTTTTGGTGGATCGGGATTTTGGGTTATAGCTTAGTCAGGTCCTCTGCTCACAGTCTCATCAGATTGAAATCAAGATGTTGGCAGGGCTGCATTCTCATCTGGAGACTTGACTGGGCGCTCCCATGTTCACACAGGCCATTGGCAAAATGTATCTCCTGGCAGTTGTGTGACTGAGCTCCCTAGTTCCTTGCTGAATGTCAGCCAGAGGCCAATCTCATACCCTAGAGGCCTCAGACAGCTCCCCACAACATGTCCTTCTGCATGGCCTTACAAATGGCAACGCACCTCTTCAAAGCCAGCAAAGGGAATTTCCCTTTCCTTCAGGAAAGGCCTTGTCCTTCTTTCCAAGGTTTTCGCTGACTGTCAGGTCCACTAACAATAATCTCCCCTTTGATTAACTCATGATCAATTTCTTTGGGATCCTGATTGAATCTGAGAAATACTTTGATGTTTGCCATATTCTAAAAGTTGTGGAATCTGCTTCCACTCAAGGGAAAGGAATTATAGCAGAAGATAGGTCAGTGAGGTTCAACTTAGGGTCTGTTTACCACAGCATAGTTTAGTAATTTGCTTCTAAATTTAGTACTACATACTAGAATGTCAATCGAATTCTTAAATTCATTCTTAAACATTGAGTATAACAACCTTCAATGTGCCGTATTCTCTCAATACCCTTCACATGCGTGGGTAGACTATTCATGGGATTCTTTAGATGCTGAAAGGGATAGAGAGGGGGTAACAGGAGGGTTGAGTAGAGGTGTAATGCAGAGTCTGGCTCCATGTTTAGTGTCTGACTGCTGACAGTTTTCAGGCCCCATCATATTCTCTTCTTCTTCTGCCCCACATCTGGGCAGCTAAAAAAGCCTAAGTGTTCCTGTCATTTACACAAATGGGAGGTTCAAACCATGGGAGCGCTAGCCCATATACAGAAATCTGCACCCCAACCCCTCCCTTAACCACCATAAATGCCCTAGAAATTCTGTTTGTTCTCTAAAGCCACTATCAGACCTGTGTAGGAACCTGTTCCAGGCTCTCAGTAAGCCTCATTGTGTGAGTAATAAACCCTTCATACCTTCTTGGTGTGTGGCCTCATTAGTCTCAACATCCAAACAAGGTCCAACCTGTTTATGCACACAAAGGGAATTTACACTGTACCTGTTGAGTCCTGATTCCCCCAAAATACCACTACAACAACCTGCTAACAAGGCAAAACTGAGTCTATTGCTTGCCACCATCACAGTAGAGTTGAGTAGAACTTACCAGAGGAGATGACACAGTCAGGGATACTGATGAGGTTTAGGGTTTGGTTTAAGTGATAGCTTTCAAAACAAGAGGGTATTAATTAAGACCAGGCAAATGATTGTAATATAATCACTCAAGATTGGCAGACACAGCAAAGGGAAAGTTTCAAAGATAGGATTTCATGAAGCCTTGGAGAGTAAAGAGTTGTTTGATGCTCTCTACTAAAAAATCTAACAGTTTTATGTTCATTTAAAAATTCTAAGGAAGTTCCTAAACTTCCTGCAAATATAGTTTTTGCAGTATTTAAACTCCTAGGAAAGAGTTCCTGGAATATAGTAAAGTATACTGATGAAAACAGTATTATTACTATTGTAAGGTCAGGTCAAGGTCAACATGGACAGTATATTGGCTGGGTTTAGACGTTTTCTGGGTTTCTATACTTGAGAGTGTTTTAAGCAACAAATATTGGAGGAAATTTAAGAAAGTGAGATTCAGTGAGAACTGAAGCCATTTGGAAAGGCTTTCTGGAAAAAGGGACACTGGGGCTGAACCTTTGGTGGGTCAGGTAGGATTCATGTGGACATTCATGTGGGACAAGGAGCAAAAGCATTCTATCAGGGAGAATGTGAACAAAAGTCTGGAGTTAGAAATATATTTGGTAGATGGGGACAATGTAGAACCCACCTTTTCTTTGGGATAAAGCAGCTCCACAATGTAAAATTGGACAAGAATGTAGAAGTCTATCATTGCAAATCTTAGATGGAAAGTAAATTTGGCCTTCGTCCTTTGGGTAATGAGGATTCCCCTAAAGGGGCCTATGATATTTTCTGTTAACTTATCATTTAGGAAGTTTAATATTGCTGTGTGTTTGGTACTTATAGGGCAGAAAATGCAAACATGGGGCTATCAGGTTAGGAAGCCAGTGTACTGATTCATGTATGAGGTCATAGAGTGGCACTAGGTGAATCTATTTGTGCATCTAAGCAGTAAAATCTTTGGCAAGTGATACTTCCGTTGCAAGTGGAAAATATTGTCTGAAGATGGTTCTGGAGCTATCTGATATTTTGTCTGAGATAAATGTGTAAAAAAGAAATCTAGAAGGAAGGGAGAAAAGGAGTGTGTGAAAGAAAGGAAAGAGAAAGAAAGAGAGAAAAGCTCGGTGTTCAGAAAGCAATAACACACTGATCTACAAATGATCTACTAGTAATAAAAATATTAATCACTTTATTTCCTTAGCAGAGTTTCTTCTATAATACAGTGTTGTGTATAATACAAGATACAGACCTAATTGCACTAGAGAATAACAACACCAAGAGGCACACATATAAATGCCTGCAAATATACCACAATTTGTTTATCCATTTTCCTGTTGATGAAGGTATGGATTATTCCCAGTCTTTGAGGTGAATGAACTTCCTATAAATGTTCTTGTACAAGTCTTTTTGTGGGTAAATGTTTTTATTTGTCTTGGGCTATACCCAGGAGCAGAATTGCTGAGTTACTGGAAAGGTATGTGGTTAACTCTCCAAAAAGCCATCAAACAGTTTTCCAAAGTGATCGTGCCCTTTTATGCTGTCATCAGAGATGTCTGTGAGTCCTGCCTGCTCCACATCCTTGCCAATGATTAATGTTATCAGTCTTTAATTTTAGCAGATTCCAGTGGGTGTGCAGTGGTATCTTATGGTTTTAATTTATATATTTATGATGACTAATTAATATCTTCCTATTTTCCTTATATTGTCAGGTATCTTTTCATGTGTCTATTGGCTATTCCCATATTTTCTTGTGTGAAGTGTTTGTTCAAGTTTTTTGCCCAATTTTTTGTTATTGAATCGTGTTTCTTTTTCATATTTAATTACAGGCATTCTTTATATGTTCTGGGTATAAATCCTTTGCCAAGTACATGTGTGTTATTATTTTTCCCCAGTCTGTGGCTTATTAATTTCTTTAATGTTACTTTTAAAAAACAACTAGTTTTAATTTTGCTACTGTGGTAGCAAAATAATATTTTGCTTTTAGTTTAAGCTGTTATTTTTTCCTTAAATAAAGTAAGAGGTCCTTCTGTCCTCATCAAGAGGTGTTCTTTCCATGATTAATCCTGCAATGTGCCCCTTCGAGTCCTCTGTGACCTATGGCAACTTTTACCTCCACAGAGCTTGGATTTGTCACAATATTTGTTTCACATTGATGTGTGCTGAAAAAAAAAAAAAATGAAGTAATAACAACTTAGCCTAGAAAGGCACAAGGAGCTAACCCTCACTTCACAAAAACCTCTGTGACCTGGATCCTCACCCATCTTGCCAGTCGACTTCCATAACCTGCCTCCCTTCACCTGATAAGTTACAAGAATACCAGCCTTATGGTTCCTTGGACCAGCCAGGGCTCTGCATTTACGGTTCTTCTTTTCTCACCTTCACATGTCTGACTCCTTCTAGGCCTTCAAATATCACTTAACTTTCCCAGCCAATTGATGCAGAGTCATTCCCTACAAAATCACTCTGCTTCACTTCTTGCACATGGCACTCCCAAGTTTTCTTATTGCTTCAGTGATCAACAGATTGTGTGTCTCATCCATCCCCCCACTGTAAAATCTGTGACAGCATGGAACACATGTGTCTGGCTCTTCATCCTCATCCCAGCACATGCGATAGGGTATGACTCCTGGAAGGTGCTCAACATATGTGTTGAATGTATGAGCGGATGATGGAATGGTGGAACCCTCTCCTTTCAAAATAATAATAATAACAACAACAACAACAACAACAACAACAATGTGTTTTGCTTTGTTTTGCTTCATTTTGTTCTGTTTTCTAGATATAAGAAAGTACTTGTTGAGAATAGTACTGCGTAAGTCTGACAACCAACCCTATGAGATATCTAGTTCTTTCTAAAAACACTCACCCGTCTTTGATAAACTAATTAAAAATCCTGATTGATCTATTAATTCCCTTTCATGCATTGTTATAGCTCAATATTTTGGAGAAAGGAGAAAAGATGGGGTGAACCTTGCTGGTGACTACCACAATCATACCCTCACAAACCAGCCTTCAGGTTTCCCTGGGACTCTACCTGCTCCCTGCTTTCTCCAGTCCATATTAGAAAAGGCCTGGATGTTCCTCTCAACTCCTACAGGGACATATGTGTGATACTATCTTGGCTTGTGGCATCTCTACTCGGTCTTAACTTATCTGCTATCAGTCTTTTAGGGATTACAGAGTATAGGTAGGAAAGTATAGCACGCTTCTAGTCCATGATTATGAAAGCCAATCCAATAAAACCTGAGATAGATTTCAAGAGTTTGATAAAGTTTAATAAGATAAGTAAAGATTTTAGTCTGGAGGGACTTATCATGTCCCTGAAATTAAGTCATAAACATTGTTGCCTACTCGACATATAAACAATGTTTCCCAGAGAAAATGCCTTAGAAAACTGAAGGAGAGCTTGTTTTGAGATGTTCATACTGTGATTGTTTATTGCATGTCGGTTTTGGCATCAAAATAGAAAAACAAATTATCTGGGAGTTCAGCAATCTGCAAGGTAGAAGCCCAGGAAAGCTAGTGGTTAGTTCTAATCCAAGCCCAAAGGTCTGAGAACCAGGGAAACTGATGGTGTCAGTTCCTGTCTGAGTCCTAAGGCCCAGGAACCAGTGGGGCTGATAGTGGAAGTCCTGGTCCAAGTCCAAGGGGTCAGGGAAGATGATGTTCCCACTCATCAGTCAGGCAGAAGGAGAGAATTCCCCCCTCTCTGCTTCTGCATTCTGTTTAGTTCCTTGGTGTATTAGATGAGGCCCTTTCACACTGGGATGGGCAACCTGCTTTACTCCATCTGCCCACTTAATGCTCCTCTCTTCCAGACACACCCAGAAGTAGTGTCTAACCAGCTGTCTGGCCTCCCCATGGCCCAGTCAATTTGACAACATAAAATTAGCCACCAGTGCCCAAGCAGATATTCCTATGGTGATCTTGATTCTGTGAAGAGCCTGCCCTTGCAGAAAATGGCCTGCCATTCTGCAGGACCATGGGAATTCTTCCAAGCGAACCATAGAATGAATGGTGCTCCTTCTGAAAACCAACAACTCAGGTTACTGTGTAGGCAAACCCTGATGGTGATGGGGAGGGGCTTCCACTGGTAGACTGAGATCCCTGTCCTCACCTCTGCTTGGATGCCTAAAATCACAGGTACTCCAACTTACAGTCAACCCATATACTTCCCAAAGACATTGTTAAAATACCAATACATTTTTACATGAGAGGCAGTTTAACATTATGGGAGAACACAATGGATTTAAATAACAGAATTAAGTTCTTCCTGGCCCAGCTGAGTGGCTGTGTGTGCAAGCATCTCACCTCCCTGGAAGCTCATCCATGGCCTGGGGGTTCTGTATCAAAGTCAGGATGCCAAGTGTACCTTACTCCCAAAACCATCTCTGATAATTCAAACTCCTTCAAGCACTGTGTTGGGAGAATTAATCCTAAGCCCATGCCTACAGAATAGTTAGAAATGGGCCCTATTGTCCTATTCAGGCCTATGATGGAGACAGAGAAGTGGGAAGAGCTGCTGAGTGACCCTGCCCAGAAATGGAGAAAATGCAGTGGTGGAGAAAGCTCAGGCCAAGTGGTCACCCGCGGATCTTGTTCTGGGTGAATCCCAATGATTCCCTGTGTTCTACTGTCTCTTTGTTGCTCTATTTACTCCTTGGAAAGACTCAGGCTCTGAGAAAATGAGAAATAGGGTAAAGCCATGGAAAAGCCTGGAAATTACACAAGAAGATCTAGAGAACCAGCTCCTTCACTGGTTGGCTTTCTAGACTAGAAGGGGCCAGGACAGCAATATCCTGGTGCATGAGTTTTGCTGTCCTTGTTTTCAAGTAAGACTTGGACAATATACCACAAGTCATGAAGCCAGCAGGTACAAAGTGAGCTCAGAGGCAGGAAGGCAGGCTGGCATTGTCTCTCAAGAAACATGAGACCCTCACTTAGCAGAGATGACAGAGGGACACTGGAAACCCTTTTGCACAAATTCAAAAGGGCAGCTGGGAACCTCACTTCCGACTAAGCAGGGTGTGAGTGTTTGCTCCTTCCTGCTACAAACTTGGCAGAGGAATGTGAGAGAAAATTCCTCAATTGTGCCTTATCAAGGGGGGGTGAGAAAACGCTCGGGAGTGGAGGCAGCAAGGACATAAGCCATCCCTGAGTGATGGGAGCCGGTGTCCAACCATAATCAGTGATGATGACCAGTAGCGCTGGGACAGGGGCTGTTACCAGGCCAAGAGGTTTTGTTGTCTGTGAACCTAGCTCTGCCACTGCCGGTCACGTGCTAGCAAGCCTACAAAATTCTGGTCTCTAGAGGGAGGCTGGTGGGGAAAGTACCTCTGCTGCGGGGCACATGGTCCCTGCCTGTTTCCCTCTGCCAGCACTTTATGACTCTAGGATGTGAGCATGTGGAACAACATGGGCATTTAGTTAAAGAAAGTTCTCTATTTTAATTAAAGGACTTGGAAGCTCAAAGAAGTAGATGGTGGCAATTCTGTAGGCGCCCACAAACCTTCAACTGCCAGACTGTAACTTACCAAGCCCTCAGTTGTGCTGAAATTGGTCATTCCCATGTTTGCATAGCTTCCTCAGGCTGCTCCCAGCCAATGACCTATGCAGGCTTGCTCCTGAAGACATAGTGTGCCTCAGCAGCCCCCCAGAACCTTCCAGAGACTAGCAACATGGGCGTCCAGGATGCGTTCTCCAGCCTGCCTGATTTTCTCCCCATTTTCTCTCACACAGCAGCTTTCCCTAATAAAGCCCATGCCTGTTTAATCCCATCCTGACACATGCTTCTCTGAGGACCCACACAATATATGAGTTGGCTCGAGGTGCCAGGAGATCCTTGCTCAAATTCCCTTTATGGTCCAAAGTTCCCTAGTCTTAGCTGCACAATTAAAGATTGTCCTCCTCTCCCTTTTGAGCAACTGCTGTAACTAGCAAACTGTCAGAGTTGTAGTTAAATGACCCTGAGATACGTGAGAGTTTACACACTCTGCTACACAAAAAGCAAATAATGCTCCAGTGATACTTAACAATGAAGGTGGAGAATCTTCCCTTATTACTCCAGTGCATCACCTGGAAGACAGAAGGTTCTGCAGTGGAACCAGCTCGAGGGAGGAAATGGACTTATACGTCAGTTTCAATGCTGTAGCCCAAAGGTAGGTCAAAAACAGAATCAGGACATCTCCATGGATGGGCAAAAACATCTACACCTCCCCCTGCAAAACTGTAGGAGTGCTGTCCATATCCACTTATGGGCTTGGAAAAACCTTGTCTCAAGCAGAGATGTAGCCCCCTGAATGTCACGTAGTATCATTTGGAGTAGAGAACATCCCCAGGATGGCTAGGATTTCTGGTGTCCTGGAAATTCCACCAAGTTGTTTTAAAAATCTTAGAATTAAAAATAACCAGGTATGGCACGGAAGAAGTGTGTCACCCGTAATCTTTGTCCAGCACTAAAGAGCTAGTCTGAGGTCACCATGCTACACCTAGGCAGACATTCTGGAAACAAAGGACTGATTGTGGAAGATGGCACAGATTCCCAGGCCAGCTCACACTGAAGGGCTTTTCCAAATTCAGGGAGCACAGCAGAATTAATAGGGTTTAAAATTGTCTCTCTCTGCCTGGCTAGCTCAGACACTAGAGTATGAGGCTCTTAAAATTGTTTCTCCCCCAACGTCGCTACGAGTCCTTTACTCATACCAGCAACTCTGTCCTGCAACCAAGTAAAGGCCCATAGGTCAGGCACTGGTCAATCCCAAATGGGGAAATATGGCAGGTGCCCAGAACCCCTTATCAAGCTGTCTACATGTCTTAAGTAAAATGAAGAATGCTCCTCATAATCTCTGTGATGAGGTTTTGAGTAAAGTTATTGTTTCTAACCCAAGCTTGTGACTCAATCATTAATAGCACTTCTGCCCAAAGCCTGCAGCATTTGTACCAATGGCCAGGACACAGTCTCATTAATATTCTTTTTTTTTTTTTTTCTTGGACTGAGGTGGTGATCACTTAGCATTGAAGATTGTTTATAGGCAGAGTGTTTCTGATTCTCTGTTTTTAAAAGCTGGATTTACAACCAAAGAAGAATGGCATTAATTCCTATTCCCATAGCAATGGTACAGGACGTCTGAGTCTAATAATTTCTCCGAGGGTGCTAAACTGATGTTAGTAATAAAAGAAGAAAAACAAAGAACCCAGACCATGTGACTCTCACAGACACTAATTTTTATTATGAATAGTAATACTGGTACCTTTACACTCTTTTGTTTTGCTTTGTTTTGTTTTGTTTTTAACACACAACGACAACAACACAATATTCTGAGCCAGGCAAAGACAGTCTTTCCTAAATTCAGATTGTGTTAACCTCCTGAATTCCAAAACCCAGCCCAAAGTGAATCTAGCCTTAAATTTCTTAATCCCCTTCACAGCCAGTCTTGGTTCCTTCAATCCCTCCCCATCTAAAATCAACCAAAACAGTGTTCCTTTCCATGAAATACAACAAAGAAAGTGTGCCTCAGAAAACAGCAGCCAGGAGTTTCCAGCACTGCTTCTGCTGCTCCCCTACCTCTGCCATGCTATACTCACCTGTTAGACCAGCCTCCTGTTCCAGTCAGCTCTATTCATCCTGGTACTCACCCAGTCCTTAGGTGAGTTCTGGACCATCCTCGGGACACCTTGCTTGCAGGAAGACTTGAAGAAAACAGACCACCCTAGCAGACTGGTCACATGGATGATGGCATCATCCAGTTTCCTCCCAAAGCACAAGGGAGGAATGAGTCTTTCAAACAAGTTGAACGTAAGATCATAGGACAAACCATGGACACTGGAGTCAGGTGGACCAGCCTTCCAATCCTCCTTTTGCCATCTACTTTTGGGACTCTGGGTGAGTTTGACCTCTCTGAGCCTCAGTCTCCCCATACTCATGCTGACCTTACACAGCTGCTGTGAAGAATCAGTGGGAACATGAGTTGGAAGCGTTGAGCAGAATGACAGGCACGGACTGTTGTACTAATAGTACTGTAGCTGATTTCCACTCTTGTCTGCTGGGGATGAGGACAGAAGCAGGGAGGCAGAGGATGTTCTAAGTAAAAGTACAATCAGCAGGAGTAGTTTGTCCAACAAAGTACGCCCACGTCAGTGATAAAATATCTACTGACAATTGATTGATTGTTGGAATGCTATAATCCAAGCCATTGGAAGTCAAGATTCTTAAAAGTGTAATTCCTGGCTACTCATATACCATCACATTTTCCAGGGGAATGGCAGGTGATTATAACCCATAAAAAGTGGCTGTCCAGAATTTCTGTGAGAAAGATTTTGAGGCTGAGTTGGGGTAACATCGCCATTTATTAATGTCATCCAGTTGAACAGGGCGTGTCATGCTACCAGCTTGTCATCCCCCCCAGACAGCTTATAAGTTAAAACAAGGGACACAAACGCATGATATTTAGAAACATAATGGCTTCATCAGCAAGCAGTTAGCTCAGCGTAGTCGTCAAACAGTACTGACAGTGTAATTGTTCCTGCAAAGTTTCAGCTATCTCTTAACACCAAAACAAAGACAACACACACACACCAAATGCTGAGGATATCAGTTCATGGCTTTACAATGACACATTGAGAAGGCAAAGCAGTGCAGAAACCAGGTCTGCTTCCTCACCAACCCCCTGAGTGGAGCCCAGTGGCTGAGCAGATGAGTCAGCTGGAGTCCCAGATCTCTCCTGTCAGCATTGTGGATTAGGCCTGGGAATTTCTATTGTTTCTAGAGCCTAAGGGAGTGTGCATAACCCTGGGAATCCTGGTCATCCCTCAGGTGAGCTAATGGCCTGCTGATTTTACCACGACCCCTTACACTGGTCAAGTACACAATTGGAAGCAGCTCCTACTTCATGCTTAGAAGCCACTCATAGCTGGCCAGCCAGTCCTGGACTCAGAACTGGCTGCTAGGGTCCTTCTTCACTCACACTGCTTCCTGACTGCTCTCTGATCCTTTGGTTCATGAACACGAAATCTCTACATCTGAGGCAGTGCAGCATTCCTTTCTGTCTAGTTTCCCCAGATTCTCGTCTAATCTTACTAGCCCTGCCCATTATCTGGGTCCAATCTCTGGCTTAGCTAAGGTCATCTTATTATAAAAATAAAATATACCTCATAGGGCTTTTGTGAATATCAAATAAGATTAAAATATAATGAGCATAACACAGAGTTGTTATAATCTTTTCCAACCTGGCTAATCAGACTTGAGCCTCTTGCCCAACCCAGCCCCTCAGGGATTCTCCAATATACTCAGGTGCCATCCACATTAAGGACAATGGGTGTGAAGAGCCATGAGATGCAGATGTCCTCCCAACTTCTGACTATGAATGACTTATCTCCCGATCAAATGTGTAGTGTCTGAGAAGTCATCTAGAACATGAGGTCTGGATACTCCTTCCCTGCCATTCCATAAAGTATTTAATTGATCAGCTACTTTGCACTCAGGAAATGTGGGAGGAAGAGAAAAATCTGTTTCAGGGTGGATACTCAGGAAACCAACATTTCAAGCAGGACTCTAAAACACACTTAAGCAAAGATAATGGGAGAAAACCAGCACTTTGAAGAAAAAGATGGCTGTTGTGTTTCAAACATATTATTTCCGAACATCAGCGTTTGATGTGAGTACAATTGCATTTGAAAATTGCCAGGCACAGAATGGCATTCAGATGAAGACGTTTAACACAGACTCGTGTTCTGCAGAATAACTGCTTTCCTTGCACCATGTTTTGAATAATAGGCATCACATAGTTTTATCCTGCTGTGGTGAGAATTCTGGACACTCAAATCATCTTGAACTAAGTGTCATATTCAGTCAACTCCAAAATGAGTTCTTTAGCTGTGGAGATAGATGCTCGGCAACTAAGTAAATTGGCAGAGTGAGGTATTTAGATTTTCCTTGCCTGTACTGTAGTAAACTTCATCAAACTTCCCTCCATCACCAGTGTTTGGAAATAATGAAAGAGTAATAATAACAGAAGGAAATAGTAAAAATCAATTCTCTTTTATGTGCAAATAAAAGTTACCGGAATTCAAAGTATCATGCATGCCTTTCTCACTTCTTTCTCCTTACATTCCATCTTTGTATACATGAGGGTTTTTTTTTTTTAAAGATTTATTTATTTTAGAGAGAGAGCCGTGGGGAGGAGCAAAAGCAAAGGGGAGAGAGAATCCTCAACAGACTCCCTGCTGAGCGCAGAGCCAGACGCAGAGCTTCATGCCAGGACCCTGAGATCATGACCTGAACCGAAATCAAGAGTCAGCCTCTCAACCAGCTGAGCCACCCAGGCACCCCTACACGGGGTTTTTTAATTAGCATGGGGAACGTTTTCTCCAAATCAATCCATTGATTTGTGTCAAACGTATCCTGGCAAACAAAATGCATGTGGGTTCACCATTCCACTGCATTCAAGCACTCATCAAACTGTCTCATGAAAGATTTGCAAACATTTTCCACAAAACAACAGAATGTCCAGTTTCATTAGTACCCACTTATGATAGGCTCCATTTCTTATCCTGAATGCCCAGATTCTCCATAAGTTCACCATGAGTGGAAATTTCTGTGCTCAGAAGTCTCTGGCACACCCAGGCAGCCTAAAGCGAAGTCCTGGGAGCTTATTGCTGGGATCCAAGTAGGAGGAAGACATTCCAACCTCCAAAGGCAGGGTGGGGGACAGAGAGTCAAGTCATAGAGCCCTGATAGGGCTGTGGCTGGGGAACATGCCGGAAGCGCTCTCTGATGGAGAGCAGCAGCCCCCGCACCTCCCCGCTGATGCTTCCTTCCTCCTTCAGAAGTTCACTGCTGTGGGTGACCTCAGACTCACCATCAAAGGGTCAGGAAGAAATACACTTTTCTAAGCCCTCCTGCGTTTCCCGTGAACCAACTTTCATGATCATTTTGGAACAGGGGGAGATGTTCCTAGCAGTAAAGAAAAACTTAGAGAATATATACCAACTTTACTCTTACTTTTTTAGACTCTCAAATGAGTAAATATCAAAGCCAGACAGCCAGGAGGCAAACACAGAGAAGGACAAATCAGAAGAAGGAAAATATGAAAAGGACAAAAAAGGGAGAAAGAGAAAAGAATGAACGGAAGAAAAGAAGCCTGGAAGAAAGGATACCTGAAGAGTCACGGCCCGGGCCCCAACCTGAAGAGTCACAGCCCAGGCCCCAACCTGAAGAGTCACGGCCCGGGCCCCAACCTGAAGAGTCACGGCCCGGGCCCCAACCTGAAGAGTCACAGCCCGGGCCCCAACCTGAAGAGTCACAGCCCAGGCCCCAACCTGAAGAGTCACGGCCCAGGCCCCACATAACTTGGCACACGATCCCTGTGCGTGTGCACATGCACACAAGGTCAGCAATTTAAACTATGACCACCTTCCGCTACTTCCTCAGGGAAGTGCCCGCTTCTCACCCCACAGTGAGTAAGCCTAACAGAGCTTTCTATCCTTCTGTCCTCCATGAATATGTCTTTGGAAAACTAGTCCGTCTCCATAGTTAAACAAAGGAGAAGGAAGGGGAAAATGAAGGGGGGAATTCAGAGCAGGAGACGAACCATGAGAGACTGTGGACACTGAGAATCAAACAGAGGGTTCTAGAGGGGAGTGGGGTGAGGGGATGGGTGAGCCCGGTGATGGGCATTAAGGAGGCACGCATTGCATGGAGTGCTGGGTGTTCTACACAATGAATCTTGGAACACTACATCAAAAACTAATGATGTACGTATGGTGATTAACGTAACATTAAAAAAAAAAGTCACTTTTCCAACGTGGATGGAAGTAGAGGGTATTATGCTGAGTGAAATAAATCCATCAGAGAAAGACAGTTATCATATGATCTCCCTAATATGAGGAAGTTGAGAGTCAAAGTGCGGGATTTGGGGGGTAGGGAAGGAAAAAAATGAAACAAGATGGGATCGGGAGGGAGACAAACCATAAGAGACTCTTAATTTCACAAAACAAACTGAGGGTTGCAAGGGGGAGGGGGATAGGGAGAGGAGGGTTGCGTTATGGACATTGGGGAAGGTATGTGCTATGGTGAGTGCTGTGGTATATTAATAAAAAACAAATTTTTTTTTAAAAAGTCATTTTTCAATGTATCATTCCTCTGAAAGCTTGGCCAAATGATCACTGTTGTCTAGCATGCAAATAGATTCATTCTACTCTGACCACAAACACACTTCACCATTGTGTATATATGTCTCTATACATATATTCATTATATAATACAGCATCCTTACATGCATTATATCTGTGTATGTGAATATACCTGTATTTACAGCCAGCGCCCCTTGAGCACTCAGAGTGGGTCCAACTGGTCTGGTGCTTTTATTAGCATCATTTTACTCAATCCTCACAACAACCTTGTGGAAGAGTTACTATGAAAATCAGTGAATAGGGGCACCTGGGTGGCTCAGTGGGTTAAAGCCTCTGCCTTCGGCTCAGGTCATGATACTAGGGTCCTGGGATCGAGCACTGCATCGGGCTCTCTGCTCAGCGGGGAGCCTGTTTCCCTTCTCTCTCTCTGCCTGCCTCTCTGCCTGCTTGTGATCTCTGTCTGTCAGATAAATAAACAAAATCTTAAAAAAGAAAGAAAGAAAATCAGTGAATCATAGGACAGGAAACTGAGATATAGTTCCAATTCCTTGTCTGAGGGGGAGCCGCCGAATGGTAGAGGGCCCCACGCAGATGCAGGCCATGTGTGTCTCCCTACTCTGTGTACTACCCTTTCATTGTCACCCAAGGATACCCTTCCCTCTTGAAAGTAATGAATGAGCTGCCATCTGCTGCGGATCATGCCTATCACGGTTATGATTTCACAAACGAATGAGTTTAAATTATGCCCTGAGAATGCACAGGAGTCCATCTCTGTGTCACAAAGCTGTGACTTTTCCCATCCACCTGCACTGGCCTGGAACGTCAGAACGGTCTCACCGGGTCCAGCTCATAGCAGCAGATGGCAGCCCCTTCCTCACGGGCTATAAATGGTGGCACGGGGCAAGAAGCACACTCTCAACTCTGAGTTGCCTGTAGTGCCACAAACAACTTTGTCCTGCGAAAGCCAGGAGACAAAAGGAATAAAGCGAGGAGAGGCTCACATGGCTACCGACATGCAGGGCACTAACGAGGCACTGAGCCCACCTGCCGCCCTGCATAGCCTGCTCCCAGGAGCTGAGAAAGCCTGGCTGGGCATTCCAACTGCAGTTCCCAAGATCCTACTGGGCTCCTGCGTGGAGAAAGTGCTACCCAGCACCACCCAGTGGAGAGCAATCTCCAACTTCACTCGGGTTTTCCTCCTCAAAGAATGCAGGGAATCTATTTTTAATTTTTTGAGGAAACTTCATCCTGTTTTCCACCGTGATTGCACCGAGTTATGTTCCTACGGACGGTGTACCAGAGTTCCTTTTTCTGCACATCGTTGCCAACACTTGTTATTTCTGGTCTTTTTGATTTTAGCCCTTCTGACAGGTGTGAGGTGATCCCTCATTGTGGTTTTCATTTGCATTTCCCTAGTGGTGAGTGATGTTGAGCATCTCTCCCCGTGTCTGTTGGCCATCTGGTGATATTATAGCAGCGTTATATGGCGACAAAGAGTGGTGGAAAAAGCACAAGAGTTGTTGAAAATCTATGTTGTATACCTGAAATTAATAACCTTATGTGTCAACTGTACTCAAATTTAAAAAAAAAATCTTATGTGCGATATTTCAGGCCCAACCCTCGCTCTCTGCCTATCTTCCAGCTGGGACCCTGGTCTTCTCCTTCCTTTAAACTCCAGCTTGGTCTGGGATGATGCCATGGGTCTCCTGGGTCTCTAACCTGCCAAACAGAAATCTCAGACTCCTCGGCCTCCTTGGTATATATCTCTGGAGACTCTGACCCACATAAGGCACTCCCTGGCAGGCCTCAGCTGGGAAGCTGCTATCCTCACACCATGCTTGGCGCACAGCCATGAATTGTGGTTTCATGGAGGGTTCTGTAGTCAATGCCTGAGCCCCGCCGGGCCAGCCACACTCCTACACACATGTACATTCTTAGCCCAGAGCCTCCACCAAAACCTGCCTATCGGGGTCCTTGGCTAAGGAACGTTTCTCCATTCTGACTATGTTTCCACTCCTGGCATTACTCTATTCCTGCCCTCTGGCCCCTCAGTCCATAAAGAGGCAGCAACGCTTAGTTGAGAGCTCCTCAGCTATGAGACTGTTGTCTTCCTGAACCTGACCCTCACCTGGTATGATCCCACAGGGGAAGTGGAATGCTGGGAGTCAGTACCTCTGTTTTGCCTCTTGCTTGTACCGTTGCCATGAGAGAACCATGACTAGATTGTCTCCTTCAGTCTAGCTCTTTATCCTAACTGCCCACCTCAAAGCATGGCACCTCATCGGATGCTTTAGAAATGACGTTATCCAGTGTTTCCGTGCTGGGCCTGATGATCTGACTTGTGTTTGACTCTGTAAAGGGGGTAACTGCAGCCTGTTCTAGGATGGCTTCCTCTGTAGGAATGACTTGGCATCTTCACTGGGTATTATAGTGCATAAAGTATTTACTTTCAGGGAGGCAATGACCCCTTACTGGACAATCTCGATCTTCTGAAGGGATTAGTTCCAAGAAAACTCAGCTTGATCAGCCCCAACAGTCCCTATGCGTCTTGTACCCCTCGCTGCCAGCCCCAGCAAAGCTTACAAATCCAAATTACAGCAACAAAAGGGAACTGCATGCCTCACTTCCCCCTCGACTCGTCTCTCAAACCTCGGTCAGCTTCTCTGTCCCCAGCCCATGCCTGCAGCAAACCCTCCTCCGCCCGGGCTTTCTGACGGCCTGACATCCAATTACTCATCACCACTTAGCACCTTCCTGAATTTTTTAGAACCTTTATTTCACACTTATTTTAAATTCACAAAACTATTTGCAAGAATAATTCCGAGAATAATTCCCCTGGGCCCTTTACTCCAATTCATCCATTTTTAATATCTTGTTGTATTGGCTTAGCATGTTCTTTCAAAGTACCAGTACATGACTTCCATGCGCACACACAATTTATATTCTCTGGACCTTTGGAGAGTATATTTCATACCTCATGCTTCCTTGCCTAGTAATATTTCAGTGCGATTTCCTATGAACAAGAATGTTCTCTTGGGAAAAACACACACAACACACATACAGTTCAATTACAGATTTGGGAAAAAAATAACATTGGTAAGATATGTTTATCTAAATTTAGACCATATTTCAATGTTGTCATTTGCCTAAACGTGCTCTTCATGCAATTTTCCCTTGGGCACAGAACCCGGTTTGGACCCCTGCACTCATTTGCCATGTCTCTAGGCTTTTTCACTTGACCTCTCTCTCCATCAAGTTCCCATCTGGAGAGAATGTAAGTCATTTGTTTTTGTTCTTAGTTGCTTTGTTTTTGTTTTGTTTTGTTTTCATAGTAAGTAAAGTTGTCCTGAATTACTAGGAAATTAGACTCTAATTCAGACCAGTTACATTTGTTTTATTTATTAATTTTTTATTTAGATGAATTGCCCAAAGCGGATCTCTTTGATGTTTCCCCATGATCAGGTAGTACATTCCCAGCTAGAATTCTGCATGGTGGCAGTTTCTCCTTCTCAGGGACTTACAGCCAGAGACAGGGAACACCTACTGCTACTCATTGGAGATGTTTGTTTTGATCACCCAGACAAGCAACTCTCCAGTGTCTCCACTGTGTGTTATCATTAGTGACAGCACCTTGTTTCAACTTTCAAAAATGACATTAGAAGATAAATTATAGAATCACTTCTTATATACCCATTTTTCAAATAAACATCTAAGTACTTATTTTAGACCTATCACACTTTTTTTCTGGATGGAAATTATAATTTTTTTCCTGGTTATAAGGATAATCCATCTTCCTTATGAAAAAGAAATCAGAAAATGCAGACGCATAATGAAGAAAAAGAAAACTCATGATCAGTTCCATTTATTAGCTGGTTTGTACTTGTGATACTGCGTTAGCTTATGAACACTTTCCCAGCCATGTTCACATCTAATTTTCATAACTACACTGTGTCATCGTTGAGCAGAAATTTAACATCCAAAGACATTGAAGCTAAAGAACATGCAGCCTTGGGGTGTCTGGGGCCTCGGTTGTCTGCCTTCAGCTCAGCTCATGATCTCAGGGTCCTGGGATGGAGTCCTGCATCTGGCTTCCTGCTCAGCAGGGAGTACGCTTGTCCCTCTGCCCCTCCTCCTGCTTGTGCTCTCTCTCACTCTCTCTCTTTCAAATAAATAAACAAAATCTTTAAAAAAAAAAAAAATGCAGCCTGGCTATCCTGAATTGAAATTCCATTTTCTCTCCAAGAATTCACACTCCCCACTCTTTTGTGCTCTGGAAAGCAGCTTACTGCAAAGAACAACTTTCCTCCTAAGATTTAGATGCCCCCGTGTATCCGTAAGACAGGGCCAGACACAGACCCTGCAAATTCCCTTTCTTTTATAAATGATTAGCTGAACTGCTTGGTCCCATTAATCAATCAAAACAAAATGCTTGTTAACGAAACTTGGGTTAAGAGTCTCTCTTTCCCCAGGCAGTGCACTGTGCCCTACCTTCCCCAGATCCCCAGCCTGAATCAGTAGACAGCCCCTCGCAGACAAACAGCCTGGACTCCACTGAGTCCTAAACACAGGCTGGCTTTCGGGTAGAACATTCTCAGTCTGTTATCCAACCACGCCTCCTTCACCCCACTTCCCCACACTGGCATCTTTTGTTCTCTCAATCAAGAAGAATCCTGTGTGCCTAACCTTCGAGGCACTCTCTGATCTTAGGGTGAGATGGCTCTTCCTGAGGCACTAGCCCTCACCCTTCGCAATATGCTCTGGAAAATCCTCTTTCCATACAAAATCCAGATTTGACATACGTCTGGCTTCACTTGCTTAGCATAATGTTTTCAAGATTCAGCCACACTTTTCTATGTGCCAACAGTCTGTTTCTTTTCACTGCTGGGTACTATTCCACCGTATGAATACACAAGTTAGCTTTCCATTCCCTACTCGATGGCCATTTGAGTCATTTCTTGGGGTTGGGCTACTATGAACACTCTCAGGCAAGTCTTTGTGCGGACGCGGGCTCCCCTGGCTCTGCATACATATCTTGGGGTGGAACTGCACATTACATTTTAAAGTCAAAACATTCTCTCCTCTGACTTAGTCTCCACCCTGTGAGACAGGTGGAGAATGGCATTTTTCTGCTTAAAAAGCTTCAGGAAAGAAGTAAGATGCCGCAGCGTTTCCTCACTCGCATGTTACTTGTGTTTGAACGCGTGTGGCGATTCCTTTAAGAACACAAGCTCCACATCACATTCTCCCATTACCGATCAGCTCGGCATTCCTCGCCCGTGGCAAAGAAGAGGCTGGGACATGTGTGTCTGAGTTCCGAGCAATACACATGTCCCTTTAGCAGGAGGGTGGTTCCCATTCGCCGGTTTTCAGTGTTTCATTCACAGTGTTCTAAACATCACGTCCTTTTCTCCATGCATCTGCTGTCTCCCCACCCCATCTCTCCCCAGCAGAGCCTGGTTTATTGTGTTCATAAATAAGAAATGGCAAACAGTTGTTCTTTTTAAGCAAACAAAGGCACATTTCCCTTCATTCCATCAAATTAAGTTCAGTTATTCCGCCAGCTAAAATTACATAAGACAATTCCTGCGAGGAAGAAAAAAATCAGCATTAAAAACGGAATCCCTATCTGAATAGGGAGAGGAAAGAATAAAATGAGGATGAAATGCAAGATTTCCTTTGTGAATTTCCATTTCCGCCTATCATGGCTTCTGCTCCGCTGTTTCCCTCTCCCGCCTGGCTTATTTCCTCCCCTCCCGTGACCCAAGCAGAGGCTGAGAACCGGGAGCGGACGCAGCCTGGGGACGTGCAGGAACGACATGGAGAGAGGGCGCTGTGGGACTGTGGGGACCGCTGTTCCCAGGGCTCAGCCCATGATTTGTGGTTCTGGGAAAGAACTTGCCACAGTCTCTTGTACTCTGAACATTTCCACCTACAGGGATCCAGCGCTTTCCAACTTCCTGGTTTTCCAACCCGGTCACCCAGTATGCTGCTTGCCAGAGTCCTGACAGCGTCCATCAATAATTCACAGCCTTTAAATGCTTAAACCAGGGGGGTGCCTGGGTGGCTCAGTCAGGTAAACGTCTGCCTTTGGCTCAGGTCATGATCCCAAGGTCCTGGGATGGAGCCCGGGTATGGCAGGGAACCTGCTTCTCCCTCTCCCTCTGCCATTCCCCTGCTTATACTCTCTCTTTCAAATAAATAAATAAAATCTTTTAATAAAAAATAAATACTTAAACTCTGCTGCTCCTGGAACACAGGCTTGCCTGGAAGAGGTGGATTTTTAATGGAAGCCCATATTCTCAGGTTAATTAATTAATACAGCTCCATCCCGCAATTAATACCATGGGCGCCTCCTGTAAATAGCCTGCAATGTTCTCAGCCGAGCAGCCCAAGTTCCCTATAATTCAGATTCACCAAACAGAACAGCTAACCTCAGACGAAGCTGCTTCAGAAGACTAAAGAAATCTACTTCTGGTTAAATGTCCCTGTGGGACTTGTAGGGGGCTTGTTTTGCTGGTGGAGGATTTTTTTCTTTATCCCCCAAAACAAAGCAGCCAGTGCCTTCTTTGACTTTTCAGCTGCAACCAAATTGTAGTCACTTCTAGTGGACCCCTTAACCACCCTGTGCTCTTCAACCTGTCACTGTTGTTTCATACCATGTGTCTGAATATTGTAAAAGAGGGATGGAACGGGAGCCCTGCTAGGCTCTGGCCCTGCTGCCTCTTTTCAGGCAACATGAACACATCCCAAGCCCCACCCGGAAAGCAAACAGACCGGGCTTAGAATCACGCAGGAGACTTCCTCTACTATGCAGAGCCAATCCCTCCTGCTGAAAGAGTCACTGTTGTTTAGGTCACGGAGTCGTGCAATTTGCCAAATAAAATTACAGGATGTCCCATTAAATTTAATTTTCAGACATCAGCAACAACAACAAAAAAATTATAATAAGTATATCTCAAAAATTGCATGAGATATACTTACGCTGAAAAGAATTACTTGTTTATCTGGAATTTAAATGTAACTAGGCATCCTGTGTTTTATCTGGCAACCCTACCAGGCAGAGACATACCAACCAGCCCCCCAGGGACTTCCATGGAAAGATGGCCATCTGTGCGGTCTTTGAGTAAACTGGATCCTGCCCTGAGTACTCTCCCTGACTTGTGTCATTCGTGCCTGTGACCCTCTTAGGAGGATTATCACCACGGTTGTCACCATGCTACAGAGGAGGAAAAGGAAAGCCAGGAGGTAAAATCAGGTGTGCTGGGCTCTGACCGATCCCTTCAGGCCCATGCACTTGACTTGTATGCGATACTTGCCCTCTGCATACCTTACACCTTCCGCTGGAATCACTACCATAGAGTACAGCCAAGAAAGAGAGCCACAGACAAACACATACTCCTGGCCTCTGGGCCCTTTTACCTCTCTGAAATTTAAGCACACGGGAGCTGCCTGCTGGCAGAGCTGAAGGACAAGTCCCTTCAGTAGTTCTGACTTCAGTAGGAATCAGAATAGGGCAGGGGTGATCATTTGCATTTCTAACAAACTCCCTTTGTCAGAGGCTAATGCTACTGTTCAGGAACTTCACTTTGAGGGCCGGTTTTGCTATAAGCCAATCCTGGATTTGTAGCTCAGCCCAGCCCCCTAACAGCCATACAACCTAGCACACATGACTCAACCTCTCTGTGCCTCAGCTACCCCGTGGGGCACAAGCACAGAATAATGCGACGCATCATACAGAGGTACAGTTACTTGAAATACTACATGTATGATGCTTAGCATCATAGCAAGTACTCAAAAAAATGGCAGATCCAGTTAATAGATCTAGAATTTTGCTAAGGTTCTGATAAGAAGGAGAGCTGGATACTAGATTCTTCTCCATTATGTACCAGCACTTAGTTAGATTCTGTTCTCTTAAATGTAAACGGAATTCAGCATTCTTTTCCAAAGACCACCAAGTACTAGACCAGTTGACTCTTAACACCTCCCCAGCCCCGGCTCTGAGGGCTTTGATTCCCTGCTTTAGCTGGAGAGCTGATCCTACGAAATTCAAGAATTATTATAAAACTACAGTAAACAAAACGGGATGGTATTCGTGTATAGCTAGGCCTATAAAACAACACAGAAGAACAGAGCCCCAAATTAGACCCACATATAAAGGGGCAACTGATTTTTGACAGAGGAGCAAAGACAGTTTGGTGAAGAAAGAATAATCCTTTCACCAAATGGTGATGAACAATCAGATCTCCAAATGCAAAAACAGAAACTGCCATGCGTACCTCTCAACATACACAAAAATTAACCTAAACTAGATCTCAGACTTACATGCACAACCCAGACCTTGGTGATGTTAAGTAAGGCGAAGATTTCTTAGATAAAACAATATAAAAGAACAAATTCATCATTGTACTTCATCAAAATAAAAACTTCTGGCAACAACCAGTTTGTCCTTTGGATATTAACAAAAGTATTTTAGTGTAAGTATGTCCCAAATATTACATAAAACATGCATATACGAAAGAATCACTTGTTTATCTGAACAAAATTACTTGTTTATCTCACCCCACCTGTGCACTACCTAAGATGCACGGGAGGCTGAGGACCTCAGAGAGCATTTGCTAATCATAGCGTGCAGGGATCCCGTAACCTTCAAATCCTTGATGGGCCTCGGTTCAAGGCCGGCGAAAGCAGAGCCAGCTGCCCACTGGTCTGTGGTTGCAGGGCCCCAGCACCACTCACAGGTGAGGGTTCTCCCTGAAGGAAAGGCCTTCTCTGATTACCACAACTGCTGGGAAATCTTCCCAGGGAGCCGGGCCTCTGCTCAGACCTGGAGGGCAGTGCTTTCTGAAGTTTCTGAAATAAAGGATTCCCAGAGCAAACGCATGAAAACATTTCTCCCTGCATTCCAGTTCCAGTCCTCCGCTACCACCCACCAGCCCCGCATGGGTGCTTCTGTTCACAGTGCAGACCACGGCTTTGCCAGGAGACCACCAGCCCCCTCTGTGGAAAGCACAGCTCATCTCTGAGTGGCAGCACCCCACAGCTAAAGACATGCCCACAGTTGTACAACCTGGAGCTTGCCTTGGTCTGCTGGAGGTAGAGAACGAAACAGGTTGTCACCATCCTAATTCCCCAAGGCCCAGAGGCCTAGTTCCTCAACTACCCTTTGTGCATGGAGTACAGTCTAGTGGGACATAGAGCACGGAGACTCAGCTGTCACTTTGCTGGAAGTGGTGATTTACAATCCTGGACCTGCAACTCACCAGCCTGTTTTCTCAGAGAACATGCTCTTAATATCCTGTGCACCAGGGCCCGGCAGGGAGGTGAGGGAGAAAGCACTTTAATGATCTTTAGCAAATTAATTCTCCTGCCAAGGCAGCTCAGATGGGTGGGCTTTCTTTCAGCAACAGAGAAGTTCTGCTGAAAAATAAATATGTACATTCACATGTACATGCTGAGCTCCCTTTGGGAACTTCTAAACTATCAAATTACCAGGTAGGAAGAAAGAATATAAAAACAAGGTCCAAACTTTGGTTCTTACTGACAAGCTCATCAAGTTGCAGGTACTAGAAATCATGTCCATTTCACAGACGGAGAAACAGAGGTCCAGAGGGGAGGTAACTTTCCTGAGACCTTACCATTGGTCACTGGTGTGATTCTCACAACACTGCCAGCTCCGGACACTTGCCCCACAGGACTCCTGAGAGACAAGGATGACAGATTTAGCTAGTAAAAACACAGGGAAGACAATTAAATTTTTTCAGATAAATAATAAATAATTTCTTAATATAAGCATAACTCAAATATTGCATGGTCCATACTTACACTTAACAATTGTTGACTGGAATTCTTAACAGTTTTCTTGAGGTTTAATTGATATTTTAAAAACTACACATATTTAATGTATACAGCTTGATGGGTTTGGACATCTCACTACAATGGAAGTAATAAATATTTCCATCACCTCCAAAAGATTTCTTATGTCCTTTTGCTTGCTTGAAATTTATTATATCAATGTATACTCTCCAAAGCTTTGACTTGTTTTCATTTTATTCATTCACATCTTTCCAAGAGGTAGTGTGGGATGGAATGCCAGATTACGGGTCAGCCCTCCTGGCCACCCTGGATGACCACAGTCAGTAAAGTGAATTATGTTCATATCCAAAGTCAAGACAAAGGTCACTGGTAGATAAGAAAGGTCCTCAGTGGGCAAGACAGAAGCAGGGTTGAATGAATGAAAAATATTGCCACACAGAGGATGGGGGAGACAGGGGATGGTGGTATGTAATGGCCGGGGAGCGCTCAGGGAAGCCCACAGGGTGTCTCTCTGATCCGGACGCCTGTGCCAACAGAGAGAGAAGTGAGCTGGAGCCTATGTCAACACAGGCTGGGCGCCTTGACCTTCACAGTCTGTAGGCTGTATTTCTTCTCATGGTCTGCAGAGACATGGAGCTGAAAAGTTCTCTTCTCTAAACAAACCCACACACAATGTTCGAACGTCCTTCTCAAGTTACCAACGTTTTCCACGTCTTTCAAGCCAGAGTTATGCCAAGGTTCCCAGACAACCAACACGATAACATCAGCAGTGAGGCAGCATGCCCCTGTCTGGATCCAAAGCATGTACAGCCTAGTCTCATTATTCACAGATTTCAGTATATGCAAATTCACCTACTCCACTGAATTTATTTGCAGCCACAAAACCAATGCTATGATGTTTAGTGCCAATTTGTGGGCATGCACAGGCCAGTGAAAAAATTAACTTCCTAACACTTCTGTTCCCAGCTGGAGATGAACAAGGTAACACTCTACCTTCTTGTTTCAACTCTCATGCTACAGACCAGCGGCCCTTTTCTCCATCTATTTGTTGGCAATCTTTTGTTTTGCAAATCTGTGCTTTTTTTGGTGATTTTGCGGTTTAAAATGGCTCCCATGTGACGTGTAGTGCTAAAGTGCTGTTCGTATCCCTAAGAGCAAGAAGGCCATATGTGCCCTATGAAGAAAATATGTGTGTTAAATGACCTCCCTTTAGGCATGAGCGATTTTGCTGTTGGCCATGATTTCATTGTTAATGAGTCAACAATACATACTAAAGTGTCTTTAAACACACACATACATACAATAGGGTAATGTATGAACCTGTTGATGAAAGGTTGTGACCAGAGGTTCCTAGGAACCTAGCCCTATCTCTCCCTTGGGAGCCAAGATTCATTATTGGCTAACTCAGTGTTTGCAGCAACTTTAGAGAATACTAACGACCATGGACAGGAATTGGTTGTACCAGGAGAGACTGGGCTAGGTCATCATGTCCGTGAAGGAGGACATGGAAGGTGAGGAGCAAGCAGATCTCCCACGGTCTTAAGCCATGGCCAGTCTGACTTTCTTCCACAGCCCATAGGCTCGTTGACAGAATGCACTGCATGTATTTTTAATAGATTCATATTTTATAGCAGTTGCACACTTACAGCAAAATTGAGCATCAGATACAGAGATTTCCCATCTCCCCCCTGCCCTCACCCATGCGCAGCCTCCCCCACTATCCATATCCCCACCAGAGTGGTATCTTTGCTACAACTGATGAGCCTACATTGATACGTCATGACCCAAAGCCCATAGTTTATATTATAGCTCACTCTTGGTTTTGCACATTCTGTGGGTTTGGACAAATGTATGATGACGTGTACCTACCACTATAGTCCCATACAGAATGGTTTCACCACCCTAAAAGACCTCTGTGCTCTGACTATTCACCCACCATTGCTACCCCTTCTGCCCCTGGCAATCACTGATCTCTCTACTGTCTCCATAGTTTTGCCTTTTTCACAATGTCCTTTAGTTGGGGTCATACGTATGTGCCCTTTTCAGTTTGTCTGCTTTCACTTAGTAATATGCATCATTGCATACATTTTAGGAACGTCAGTATTTAAATTCAACATCTTCTGGGCCCTCGCCAAGTGAATCAGCAGTGATTACTCACTGACCACTGGAGGCCTTGGGTACACAACTGATAATATGCCTGTATGGCTGAGAGGATATGGGAAACAACAAATAAACCCCATCCCGGGCTCTCACTCTGATGAGTTAAGTGCCGTATAAGCTATTTTTCTAAACCAGTCTGAGGAGGATAATTTCTAAAAAAGAACTGAAGATTAAGATAGAGTTTTCAAGATTGTTGTTTTTTTAATAGATTTGGGGAAGAGGTGGATATTATTTAAAACATACTATTTTTCTTGCTGTTTAAAGTTAAGCCTTCCCTGGAAATTTTCAACAGAGCTGCATGGTTCTTTGGAACACATTTCCCTCCCCCACAGCAAGAATGCAGCCACCCTTGGCCATCCATGCCCCATGTTCCACTTACCAACCAAGCAAGCTCTGCTTCTCTAAGTAGAACATAACCCACGGATTGAAACTGGAAAATGTTTAAGTTAAGACCATATACACCAGAAAGGCCATGCCATAGTATTTCAATCCCTTTAAATGTTAATTCGTCATGCCGCCTCATGATTCTGAGTGATGCTTGAGGTAATCGTCCATCTTCGGTATTCTTGAAGACTGAGTCCTGCTGTCCATCAAAGTCATCTGGGTCAGAGCTGCTACTCCTTTAGGTTTTGTCTGCCTTGTAACATGTTTCCAGGGTTTCAAGGCCAACTCACTTCATGATTATTAATTATTAGTCCCATTGCTTTAAAGCTTCAAGCCTCAGGAACGCATCCTTGGGGATGGTTGCAGTGGGGTATTGTGGTTACAAAGATACCGTCCCTGACAAAACATTAGTCAGGCTCCCCTGAGCCCTCTTCTCAACTAGACCCATCCTTTCTGAGCCCAGTTTTAGCAAAAATCCTGCAGTCCTCTGCCCAGGTCTTAATTTACAAAGATATTGAATATGACAGGGAGAGGTCCGTGCCATAGAAAGAAAAGCTGAATGTTATTCACAGTTCCCACAGAAACAAGAGGCTTGGCTCACATCTTGGGCCACAGGAGGGCTACCAGGTCGGGGTCAGGAAACAGTAAGAAGGAGTGAGGGGAAGACCTTGACCTTAAGCTTTCTCAGGTCTCTGGAGGGAAGACAAGGCAGGGTAAACACTTTAGGATTTGTTAGTTTGAATAATTTGGGTAGGATTTGGGACAGAGGGTCGTCTCTGGCTGTCAGGTACCTGTCCTTGGTCTGATTTAGAGCAGAGCAACATTGGCTGGTTGTGTGACAGTTGGGTAAGGTGGGGAGGGCGTGGCCTGAGACCTCCTGTCTGTTTATGAAAGGCATGTTCCATGCAACCTGCCCACCACCCCGACGAATTAGCTGGGCCTGGGAGGTGGGTCTCTCCCAAGGACTATAAAATCCCTGAGAGATGTCAAAACATCATGAGGTACATGAAAATTAAAAACACAATTCCTATACCTGCTGCATCAGTTTAGTGACTCCTCTACCCTTGGTATCTGATCGAATTCCTCATCCTGCTCCCTTTAAATTCTAGGCCTGCCTTTAGCAAGAATCTCTCTCCCTGAGCAGTTTTCCATCTACTGACCCTGTCACTCTCTGCATGGGTCATACATCCCAAGTGTCTTTGCTGTATTTGGAATTGGTTTCAGTCTCTCTCCCCTATGCTACAGTCGTGAATAAAAGCTCTACCATTTTAACAAGTGCCAGAATAATTTCTCTTTAACAGTAGCCAAGCTTCAGTTAATGGTCGGCCCTCTCCCCACTGTTCTCACCCTCAGGGGATAGAGATGGGAAATCGAGCATCAAAGTTCTGTGCCAATATCAGACAGAAGAATCACTACGAGTATGTTGTGGGCTTCTCGGGTAGAGGTTCTAATAATTCAAACTCATCTTGTTTTTTAAGGCTTTGGTAAAAAAAAAAAAAAAGTTTTCTATATAGAATGTTACAGAAGTGATTTTTTTACCCCTGGGGATAAAAATATATGTTTATAAAAAATAAAAAATTAATTAAAAAAAAAAAAAAAACAATGGCAAAAATCACTAATCTTAGAATTTAGAAATCCAATGCGGAGCTAAGGAATGTTCTGCAAAGATCAGTAATACAGTTACCAAGAGTATCAGCTCCCAGAAAACACGAAAGAAGCAAGGGTTTTTAGTTAAAGCAACCACTGTCAAAGTAAAGCAGCCCCTAAATTCTAGAACTTCTCAGAGAATGTATAGACATATCACCAGCAGTAGAAGTTGTTGGTGCCCTGCCCAGATCCCTGTCGTACAGTCGGTGCATCCCCCCGTCAGGCGTGGAAGGGTAAGTGTACACACAGTTCCTCTTCTCTGGAGGACTGGCCCTGGTCTCTCTCCTCTCCCCAGCCTGCAAGCCCGTGATTGAGTGACAGCAGGATGAGAAGCTGCCTCCTTTTCAGGAGGAGGGGCTGGTTCTGTGGTGCCATCTCACCCCACCAGAATGAGGCTGAAGACTTAGACTTAGAGCTGAGCCCATAGCCTTGCTTAACATCTCCCTCTGCCCGGTCCTGCCTCCTTCTCCCAAGAGCACAGCCTGTACAGACCAGGGCTCCTGAATCCCTGCCTCAGGCTCTACCTCTGTAGAACCCAACCTATTCCAAAGGCATAAGAAGCTACTTGCCCTGACCTGTTCCCATTACAAGCCTCATTCCCTGGCTGTCGCTGAGAGACTCCCTGGAAGAATGACCCAAAGTCAGTCTCCTTGATGTGTTGTTTGAGGCCATTCACGATCTGGTTCCAACTTTATGCTCCTACCACCCCTTGTGCTTTTCTTTCAGAAATATGGAATTACTCATGTTCTTTACCCCCACCCCTCCTTTGACAGACCCCCCCAGAGCCGTGTGTGAGCTTACACGCATTCATGCATATTCACACTTGTGTAAACACACTTGCACACACATAAATGCACACAAACACACATGCACACCCATGTACTTACAGAGGCGCTCACGCACACACACAAATGCGTGCATGTACATACACACCAATATGTATGCACGCACGTACACACCACACACACGATTGTTTCTTGCCTTTATGGCTTTGTTTATGCTTTTCCCTCTTCCCGGAGTGTTTTTCCCCATTGTGGACTAGCTAATCTTATTGATATTTTCAAGCTAATCTCTAGGGTCACCTTCTCCAAGAAGACTTCCTGGTTGGGTTAGATTTTCCTCCATGTTCCTCGGCACCCTGAACTTAACTTCTACAATAGAGCCTACCAACTACAGTAACATTTGTCATGGCCAGTTTTCTGGCTAGATTGTGAGCTAATTGAGCTTCCCAAGGTATCCAACTACATAGTATCCAACTACACTACAGACACTCATTAAGTGCTTTCTGGATGAACTAAGGAAGAACTGAAAATTTTTTAAAATTCCAGATAATTTGGTACAGTGGCCCAGATTGACCTTTGTTGTCAGAGTAAAGAGGATTTTGTTCAGCATATGGAATAAGTTATTTTAGAACAAATATATGTCCCTTGAGAGGTTTTCAATACCTCCTAGGCAGGGGAAATGGGAAATTGGTATCCAGGTCATACAAGCAGGAACAGGTGGTATCTGCCTGGGTAAGGGAGCCAGCCAAGCCCAGCATCATGGCCCAGGCAAAACATTTGGGGTCCTGCGTGTGGTCCCGTTCAGTGAAGGCTGCCAGCTGCGAGGGGTCTGGCAGCTGAGACAAGAATCTCCCTCTTGTCTCCCCACCCAGGCAAGGTGCCCTAAAGCCTCCCTGCCTGCCTAGCCTCTCCTCCGGGAGTGGGCTCCATGTTCTCTGTGCCACCAAGGACCCGAGGGAGCAGGCTGCAACAAGTACTAATGGCTCAAGCCAGCTCTCTGAGTTCCCTGTGTTGGAAGAAGGGGTCCAGCTGAGCCCCAGTGCTGGAATCTCCTCCCCTACCAGCAGGTCAGAGGCGGCAGTGTGAATGGATGAGCAACTGCCTTCATTTACCCCGGCCACCGACTGTGCATCAATACAGGAAACTGCAGGGACAGAAGCACCACAACACATCGTTAATCCACAATCTCAAGACACATCCCTGCCTGTTCCACTGACTCTCCCTCCCGTCCTAGCCCAAACCTCCTGCCGGGTGGCCAGAGGAGGCTGTTCCACACTCGCTTTCTGCTCATTGCTCTGCCTTGAAGCTTTTCTCCTGTGCTATCCCGCAAAGGGCAGAGAGAGCCCATGGTAACCATGGTTACCCAGAAGGAAGCCTGCACAGGTTCACCTATGTAAGATCTTGTTCCACAGGTAGTTCTTGCTTGTGATAGTCTGCAGTGTCAGGAACACAGCCGTTCTGCACCTTCTCTTCCCTCCCTTGTGAGGCTGTACCCAGGACCCAGTAAATCAGAAACTCTGGGAGCGGGCCCAGCAATCTATCTTGATGATCCTTTCACATGATTCCTGATGGCCATTAGAGATGAGAATCACTGGATTACAAGATAAGCAATTATAATGTCCCCATCACTTATGGACCATCAGAGGCTTGTCGTGTTAATCAATGAAGAGCCCTTAAAAAGGAGAATCACAGCCAATGAAGATAAGAAAAGGGCCAGGAAAACTCATTTGTTCACGTTCCCCTCAAAACCAGCCACCCTTCTGCATATTAAGTAAACCAGAAAATAATACGAGCCACCATTTCCTCCTTTGATTTTTGGATTGATTAAGATTCTTGAGTCCCCAAGAACAGTGGATTCTAACATAATGGAGCTCCAGTTTTCTCCCTGTATCTTCTGACCCAGAAAACATCAGAGTTTGCGTAGGAACAGTAGATCCATCAGAGGGCCCAGAGACTCAAGCAGAAGTGATCTCAGGACCGCATATAAATAAGACCACCGATTACAAGGAAACGGCATTGATGCTGGGCGCTTGTATTACAACATCTTAGAAAAGGCATTTGAGTAAACTATCTGGGGATTCAGACCCACGGGGGAATAGGTGAACGTGCACACTCAGGGACACTCCTTGCTATGGAAGAATTAGAATCTTCTAGCTCCCCAGGGCCAGAGGTGAGATGCCAGAAGTTATAGGAAACAATTTAAAGGACCAGAATCCACCCAAATGGCCTTGAATCTATTAAAGAAATTGAACTTAGGTTTTAAACTTTCTACAGAAAAACACTCCAGGCCCACCTGGCTTTACTAGCAAATCCTATAAAACATTTAGGGAATAAAGAATGCCAATTCTACATAAATTCTTCCAGGAAATCAAAGAGGAAAGAACTCTTCCCAACTCATTCTTGGAGGCCAAGATTATCCTGATATTAAAACCAGCAAAAACACAAGAAAAGAAAACTATAGACCAATATCACTGATAAATAAACAGGGAAGTTGTTTTTTTTTAATTTAACAAGTCAAATTCAAGAACATATAAAAAGAGTAATACATCAAGATGAAGTGGAATTTATCCAAGAATGTAAAATGATTCAATGTTCAAAAAAACAATGTATTTCACTATATTAATAACTTTTAAAAAAAGAAAGAAAAGAAAAAACATATGACCATCTCAGTAGATACAGAAAATCCTTTTGACAAACTCCAACATCTATTCCTAATTAAAACTCTCAGCCGTCTAGGAACAGAAGAAAACTTCCTCCACTCGATAAAAGCATGTACAAAAACCCCACAGTGAACATTACACTTAACAATGAAAGTCAGGTTGCTTTATACCTCTGATCAGGAATGAGACAAGGGGTCCACTCTCAACATTCGTTTTTGACATTGGTCTAGAGGTTCAGGCCAGTGCGTTCAGGCAAGAGGAAACAAGAGGCATGTAGACTATAAAGGAAGAAATATAATTGTTTATTCACAAGTGACAGGATCATTTATGCAGAAAACCTATGGAACATACAAAAAGGCTATGAGGGCTAGTAAGTAAATTCACTAAGTCTTCAGGACACAGAACAATATACAAAAGTCAACTGCACTTTTGTCTATTACCAATGAACAGTAAGAAATACTTAAGGATAAATATGACAAAGATTTGAGTAACCTCTATGGGGAAAACTATAGAACATTGCTGATTGACGTTAAAGACATAAATGAAGTGAGGGATAAACCTCTTTTATTCAATGTTGTTAAAATGTAAATTTCCCCCTGATTGATCTATAGTCAATGTAATCCTAATCATAATCCCAGAAAACCTTTTTGCAGTAAAACCTGAAATTCATACAGGAATGCAAGGAACCTAGAAGAGACAAAACAACTTGGACTAAGAATCAGAAAAGAATAAAGTTAGCTAACACTGCCTAATCTCAAGACATTATAAAACAGTAGTAACCAAAACAACGTGGTATTGGTGTAAAGACAAAAAAAAAAAAAAAAAAAAAAAGACTAAAGAATCCAGAATTAGACTCACACATAAAAAGACATTTCCCACCACATAGCAAGTGTTTATTCTGTGCCACACATTGGGCTAAGTGCTTGAACGTGCTAACAAATTCTCTTTTAATCTCACATAGCAACCCCAGGAGTAGGTGCTGTTGTGAACCACGTTCTAAACATGAGAGTACTGGGATCAGAGATATGAATGCACTTGCCTGAGTCACCCAGCTATAGTGGTAGAGCATGGATCTGCTTAGAAGATCCACATTTTAAACCACCTGCACAAGGAGTGGACCACATTTGATGACCAACTCAATAATCGTGGTGTATACTCTGTCTGATGGGATCCTGCATCTCTCAAGTCTTAGGTTGTTGGAATCACCTGTACATGTGCAGGAAGGCATTACCTGTTCCCAAAGACTGGAGAGGAACTGGCCAGGGGAGCACTCAGTTCCCACTTTGCTTACACATAGTGTGGCGGTGGAATTGGATCTAAAAACCCACCCAGCTGCATTCACGTCCTGGATGTTTATCTATCTTGCTGGCCTCCCACCCATTTCAGGGATCTTGTTCCCTGACAGAAATGTGGCCAACCTACACTAGGAGACTCTTCACCTTCTTTTGCCCTTGCTGATGGGTGCCTGACTCCTAGTACACAACAAAGGAGTCTGGCTCAGCACTGGGCACTGAGCCTCTCGTAGTCCCTCTGAAGTTGCTGCTCTGCAGTAGGACAGGCATGTTTTACTGCCTTTCTCAACAAACTGGCAACCCAACCTGCAGCTTGTAATGCAGAGGACTTAAGACTGACGACAATTTATCTTTCAAGCGTTACCTTGGAACATAGCGTGCCTAATCCCATCTACTCTGAATTATTCCAACTGGCATTTATAATTCCCCTTCTATCTCCTGAACAAAAGCCCTGCTCTGGTTGGAATTTTGTAAGCAGAAACAATCATTACTATTTTCTATGAACCATTTCATTTCAAAATCTACATACTGTCTGAGAGAGTTCTCTGCAGAAGACCCAAAGACACCTGCTATTGTAAAAAATACTTTCCCAGAATCTTGGCTCTAAAGGCAGATACATGTTATGCAAAGAAATTGAACAGCATGAATAAAATAAAATATTTACACAGGAGAAGAGAAAAAGAGGCGCGTGTCCTATGTTAATATCTTGGTCACTTGGCATTATCAGCTTCTATTTTTATATGAGTGATCTCCAGAGAATCAAAACTTCCTCATCTAGCATAAGAATTAATTTAAATAAATGAGCTATTTTAATGGAAATTATCCCAAAATACACAGCATGGTTTCTATCTTTCTAAAAAAAGAACAATGAACATAATTTAAATTTTTAATGAACAGTCATGGTTATTTAATATAGTACAGTAAATAAGTACAGTGTTGTGGGGTTTTTTAACAACGATATTTCTGCCATTAGTACATAATCTCCCCAAACCACTCATTCTCACTTGCTGTGGGCTGGAAATCTAAATATGCAAGTTTGTTAGGATTGTACGTAAAGTAAAAGTCAATAAGGAACAAGTAGCAAAGTACATATCTAACATCAAAGGCTTTGGTCTTAGTAAATAGGTCTAAAGTTTTGAGGTTTTTTTAAAAGATTTTATTTATTTATTTTTGAGAGAGAGAGCAAGCGAGGGAAGGGAGGGGGACAAGCAGACTCTGTGCTGAACACAGCCCAGTGCAGGGCTCGATCCCAAGACCCTGCTCTGAAATCATGACCTGAGCCAAAACCAAGAGTTTAACCAACCAACCCACCCAGGCACCCCATTATATAGGTCTATAATAAATTCTGAATTAATTTTATGTATGTGTGAGGTAACAATCAAGGTACTTTTCTCCTCATACAGATATCTAGTCATTCCAGCATTATTTATTGAAAAGACTCCTATTTCCCTGCCGACATGCCCCCTTTGACAAAAATCAATACGTGTGGCTCTATTTCTAGAACTCTCATTATTATTCCATTTATCTGTATGATTATTCTTTCATGATTGACGAGCTTTATAATAAGTTCCAAAAGAAAGTAGTACAATTCTTCTATTTTGTGTTTTATAAAACCATTTTTTCTATTCCAGGTACTTTATCTTTCCATATAAATTATAGAGTCAACTCATCATTTCTGAAAATGGTTGCTGGAGTTTTCATTGAGATTGCATGTAATCTATGGTCAATTTGAGCAGAATTGTCAACTTTACAATATGGAGTCTTCTAATCCATGAATGCACAGGGCTCTTCACTTACCTTGGTCTTTTTAAATGTTCCCAACAAGAGTTTGTAGTTTTCAGTGTATTGATCTCGCATTTCTTTTGCTAAGCTGAATACAGGGTATTTTGGTTTTGATGCTATTGCCAAGGGAATTTTTTTTTATTATTCTGTGTTTAAATCATGTGTTGTTAGTATATAGAAATTCAGCTGCTTTCTATATGCTGCTCTGGTAGCCTATAACCTTCCTAATTCATATAATAGTTCCAGTAGATTTTTTTGTATTTTCCTTAGGTTTTTGTATTTGTCAAATCATGCTGTGTGCAAATAAGACAGCTTAACTTCTTTTTCAGTGTATCGGCCTTCTGTTACTTTGCTTTGCCCTATTGCACTAGTGAGGACTTGTCCAGGACAAGGTTTAAGAGAAGTAGTAAATGGATTTCCTTGCCTTGTTACCAGTCCTGGGTAGAATACATTCAGTATGATGCTAACTGTAGGCTTTTAGAAGATGCTTTTTATCAAATTCTGGAAGTTCCCTATTATACCTAGTTTGCTAGGAGTTTTTACCACAAAAGTGTGTAAAATTTTTTCAAATTTTTTTCTCCCTCTATGGAAAGGATTATATGGTTTTCATCTTTATTTCATAAATATGGTATAATACTGCTATAATTAATGACCTCTTAATGGCTTAAACAACACAAATTTCTTATCGTCTAGTTCTGCTGTTCAGAAGTCTGAAGTGTGTCTCAATGGACTAAAATGTGGGTGTCAGCAAGAGTGACTTCTCTGAAAGTTCTAAGAGTGGATCCAACTTCCTGCCTTTTCCAGCTGCTAGAACTTCCCACATTCCTTGGCTCATGACTCTCTTCCTCCATTGTAAAAGCCAGCAAAGAGGTGGGTCATGTTCTTCTCACACAGAATCACACTGACTTCCTCCTCAGTAGCCATATGTTCCTCTACTCTCCTCTGTCACTTATGAGGGTCCTGTGGTTTCACTGGGATCACCTAGATAATCCAGGATAATCTCTCCATATCAAGATGTTTAACCCAAATCACGTCAGTGATGACTGTTCTGCCATGTAGCATAACCTATCCACAGATTTGGGGGATTCAAGACATGGATATAGTTGGGAAGTCATTATTTTGCTCACCACATACGGTGTATTTATTAAGTGATCTGGGGATTTTAAAATCAACCTGGCATTTGTATGGTAAAACCCAGTTTGTCATAGTGTATAACATTTTTCATATTATTAGGGGAAACTGGCTAAAATTTGAAGAATTTTTGCATCTACTTCATAGAGGCTATTAATCTCTAGTTTTCTTTCCTTATGATGTCTTTTCTTGCTTTGGAATCAGAGTAATGCTGGCCTCACAGAATGAGCTCGGAATTATTCTTTCCTCCTCTCTTTTCTGAAAGAGAATTGACTTTGTTTCTTCCTTCAGTGTTTCACAAAAGTCACCACCAAACTCACACTGATTTTTTTGCTGGGGATATTTTAAATTGCTAGTTCCATTATTTTACTTCATACAGAAATATTCAAATTTTCTAGCTTTCTTTGAGGTGTCTTGACAGTGTATGTATTTTCAAGGAATTTATTTTGTTCATATAGACAGCCAAATTTGTTGACATGAACTTATTCCGAATACTCTTTCATAAAGTCATTCATAATATGTTTTTATCATTCTTTTGGTGTCTGTAGGGTCTGTTGTGTTCTGCCTCATCCAAGTACCGATAATGTGTATTTTTCTCCTTTTTCATGATCAATTGCTTATTCTAAGTAATCATTTTTTAATTTAAAAAACTAGCTTAGATAATATTGGCTTTCTCTACATATTCATTTTCTTTTTTTTTTTTTATGGGCCATATCTTCTTTTTTCTTTATTTCTCTTCAGTGTTCCAGAATTCATTGTTTATGCACCATACCCAGTGCTCTATGTGCAATACGTGCCCTCCTTAATACCCACCACCAGGCTCACCCAACCCCCCACTCCCCTCCCCTCCAAAACCCTCAGTTTGTTTCTCAGAGCCCACAGTCTCTCATGGTTTATATCCCCCTCTGATTTCCCCCAACTCCCTTCTCCTCTCCATCTCCCCATGTCCTCCATGTTATTCCTTATGCTCCACAAATAAGCAAAGCCATATGATAATTGACTCTCTCTGCTTGATTTATTTCACTTAGCATAATCTCTTCCAGTCCCATCCATGTTGATACAAACGTTGGGTATTCATCCTTTCTGATGGAGGCATAATATTCCATTGATTGTATATATGGACCATATCTTCTTTATCCATTTTTCCACTGAAGGGCATCTTGGTTCTTTCTATAGTTTGGCGACTCTGGCCATTGTTGCTATGAACATTGGGGTACAGATGGCCCTTCTTTTCACTACATCTGTATCTTTGGGGCAAATACCCAGTAGTGCAATTGCAGGGTCATAGGAAAGCTCTATTTTTAATTTCTTAAGGAATCTCCACAATGTTCGCCAAAGCGGCTGCACCAACTTGCATTCCCACCAACAGTGTACGAGGGTTCCCCTTTCTCCACACCCTCTCCAACACACGTTGTTTCCTGTCTTATTAATTTTGGCCATTCTAACTGGTGTAAGGTGGTATCTCAGTGTGGTTTGGATTTGAATCTCCTTGATGGCTACCACACTGAGATGCCACATATTCACTTTCTATTTCATTTACTTTCATTCTGATTTTTTTCTTTCTTCTAATCAGATTTTCTGGCATCTTAAGGTGGAAGCTTCAAGCCCTGTTTTTGAGTTTTCTTCTTTTCTAAACTTCTGTTTTCTCACTGAGATCTAATTTAGCTGCATCCTACAAATTTTGTTATATTTACATATTCATTTATTTTATTATTTCCACATTGGGGGGGGGCTTTCCCAGATCTCTCCCCTCCTCATCTTGATTTTGACCTATGTTGTGACCACAAACTCGGTATAATTGTTGGTTTGCAAACTGGCCCCTGTAAGGAAGGCAAGGGGAGATCAAAGAAAGAGGCAGACCCTTGAGGATTGGTAGGTGGCATATAAATATTTTACAAGAACTTTTTCTAGTCTACAGCTTGTCTTTTCATTTTGTTAATAGAGACTTTCCAAGGGGAAACTATTTTAATTTTAATGAATTCAAATTTATTAATACTTTCTTTAGAAAAGTAATAAATGAAATAAATAAATAAATAAAAGTAATAAATAAAATTCTCTTTAGAAGGGATAACATTTTACTTAGTTGAAAGCTTAGCCTGGTGATATTGATATATGTTGTTTCTTTTAGCACAGCTATAATCATTCCATATTTAAAAAGCCCACAATGCCTTGTCATCTAGCTCAACAGTAAAAACCCACACTCAAAATAAATAAATAAAAAATAAACATCCACACTGAAACTTAACTCATTTTGACATGATGATTATGCACTGTTAATTAAGGACATATACATAAATGTTGCAATACATCTTATTTACAAAGGTTTATAAATTTGTCCATGAGTTTTTTTCTGACCTATGCGTACATTTATCAGCATCAATTAGTTTCTTTTGCAACAATAGCCAGCCGATTCACTTACACTGGATAGAACCCAGACATCAGGCAATCTGCTTCCCACTCTCAACCCCATAGAAAAGAAAAAAGAGATATTTTCTTTCCTTTGTCTTCATATGTCTGGGCTGGAATGCAGAAGGTTAAGTCTCAAACCCTCTTGAGCTGTCCATTTGAAAGCTGTCTCTGAGCACTGCAGGTTCACTATTGAGACCAGGAGAATGATCTGATATGATAGGATGACCAGGAGAATGATAACTCTCCCCTGCTCCTCCATAGATGTCAAAAGAGGTAGTACAGGCCACCATTTTCATGATCAAAGAGCACTTCCATCTGCCTAAGCCTGAAATGCCTGTGCGAGCACATATGAATCTCTATTGAAATGTTGGAAAATTTTACAAAAGAAAATACTACATATGGGGTGGAAAGGAGGAATTTAGGGGCTAAATTAGACTCTTCCAAATTCACAGGGAAAGCACGTACAGTTTGATCACAACAGTGACATCATAAGTGTGCCCCAACTGGTTCATCTGCCATCAGAAAAGTGCCTCCCTCCAAAAATTCTTGCCAGACTTTTCCCTTTTGAATTTCTTCCTACCTAGTGAAGAAAATCATCCCTACGCAGAAGGACTCACCACCTAATAAACAAAGTTAGGCAGAACATCAATTCCTCTGTTACCATTAGTGCATTTCCTGAGCTTGAGTCATTCACCCTGGGGTTTAGTATCAACCAGATGCTAGCATTGCTCCTCAGACTTCCAGGTTCCAGATAGGCTGATTGGGAATGCTTAGGCCCCCAAAGATAGACCTCAGGGAGGGATCTATTTAGGGTGGTGCCAGCTCAAGATGCAGGCATACTTGCTTCTATCATAGATATCTATATATTACAGCAATACCATCCCACCCTCAACACACAACCCTTTCTTTGAGGCAAACACACATCCTCAGGGCTAATACTAACACCTAGTGTGGAAGGCAATTGTCTAGAAATCTGAAAGATTTCCTTCTCTGAAATCATGAAGTTGATTTCCATCTGGGGTTTTGCAGAGTAAAAATAGATCCACATCCATGGTATATGGCTATTCCCTTAGCACACAAAACACACCCTTAAAAGGACCTTTCTAATAATGGCTTTTTTTCCCCCCAAGGACCTTAGTTCTCCACAGTCCTAACTGGATAGAAGGAAAAGGTGTGCTATTAATTCAGTTAAAAATATAACATTATAACAGTACCTAAATTTCACCTTAAAATATTACCCAATGGGTTGCAGTCAATAGCTTAAGGGGGTAGGGAACTTTCTGATACATTTGTGTGGTTTGTTTGTTTTTTAGCTGTGTTGCTTTTTTTTAATTACCTGGAACTCAGAGCTGCTTAAAAACACATCCTCCAAGTATATTTTTTCACCCTAAACACCATGAATATTTCAATATACTGATTAATAGCTCTAAGTTCTTTGCTGTTCCAAGAAATTTGTCATTAAAGGTAACAGAACAGCGTAAGATTCGTTTCATTTCAAGGAAAAAGAAATAAAACTAGAATTCCTCATTTCTGTAAATCCAGTGTTTTATGGCTAACAATGTTTCAAATAAAATCATATACCTCTAGCTGTGAAGTCAGTGTCTAAAGAAAAAAGACATGAATCAGAAGAGAAATAAAAAGTAGAAAGATCATTTTATGCTTTCTCCAGGAGTTGGACAGACTCTTTGTCACTGTGACAGTGACATTATGAAGTCTGAGGTCTTCAACTGTAGGGTTATTTCAACAAGACACATGCTTGACTCAGTCCTGGTTTCTAGATCTTTGCAAGCCAGTGATGAGGGAAAGTCATTTAATGATGCAAGCCTCAGTCCACTGGGCACTTCACTCTTTAGCAATTTACTTCATATTTAACTTGGCTTATAAATAGTTATGTAAAAGAATGGAGGGTGGAGAGTTTCCTTCTCACTTTCCTCCAAATACATGTGTTCCAAAATTATTTTCATTATTATAAGGTACTCCCATCTGTCTGAGTTTATTCATCAATAATTATAGTTTGAATACTCTTTAGTGTTCCCCTCTAAGTTAAGAAATCTGCTTATAGAAAGGAAGCAAGAGCTTTATCCTTTTCCCCTCCATTATGTGACATAAAGCCTAATAAAGCAAAAACAAATAAATATAGAACTAAAGAAATATACAAATAGCAAGGCCACTTGTAAAGACTGACCTGCCAAGAGCAAAGGTCTAGCTGCTTTTGTAGCTGTGTGAATCTGACATCCCCACAAACCTCAACTTTTCCAGCATTACTATAATAGAATTAATTACCCACATCCTGATATTTGTCTCCTGATATTTGTAACTCTTTTTTTGTTGTTGTTGCCTACAAGGTACTCATTTTATAATTAATAACCGGTTATTCCAAGATTCCTTCTGTTTTGACTGAGACCAGAGTTCCTGGAACATTAATAATAAAAAATCCAATATAAATCAAATAATTCATAAATTTACATTGAAATAATAATGCTTTGGAAGCCATAACCTTAACTCCTATTCCATTATAAGCCTCAGGAACCTGGTGGTGGTCAATATTTTGGCCTGCAGGGATCTGACCAGTTATGGCATCCCTAGAAATGAAGTCAGTACTTCTTCCTAAGGTTACTGCTCTGCTTATAAAATCAGCAAAACTCCGTTCCTTAGGGTGGGTCTAGTCCTAACTCAAGTTACCTTTGTGGAGATTCACAGTCTCTTTCCAGTTCCCAGACCTAAGTCAACTATGGACCTGGAGCCCCTTGATGGAGAGGCGGCAGTCAGGCTTTTTGAGGAAGGACTCCACAGTGTGACTACAAGCATCAAACAAGGAAGTACATGTAGACTGGAAAGTTCCTACAGGAAAGTCACAGCATATACACTTAGGCTGTAGGAGCAAATCCATGCTCCCTTCTGCTAACAGAATTTTTCCATTTGACAAGCAACTCTTTGCTTGATTTTGAGCTCTAGTAAAGATAGAATGTCCACTATAGATCACCAAGTGACCATGCAACTCAAGCCATCCCTCATTGAGTGTTATCTGATCCACTGAACCATCCAAAACCTGATGTTCATAGCAGCATTTCATTGTAAAATGCATATGGCACTCTACCACCTACGCATTGCTGTGCCTTTCCACTGGTTTTACCTGGGCATATGAAGGCATGGTAGGGTTTACTTGGACTATTGGTGTAACAATATACCATGTATATATATAATGGATCCAATGGAAAGTACAAGATATCTTCCCAAGTAAGTTGCCAAAAGAGTTGATGCTACTCTATTACCATTAGTGCATTTCCTAAGCTTGAGTCATTCACCATGGGGTTTAGCATCAGCTAGATGTTAGTATTGCTCCTCAAACTTTCAGGCTCCAGATAGGCTGATGGGGGATGCTTGGGCCCCCAAGGATAGACCTCAGGTAGCGGTCTGTTCAGGGTGATGCCAGCTCAAGTTGCAGACGTATTTTCTTGTCTATATCTGAAGTTAATGCAGATAAATAGATCATTGGCCTTTTGCCTATTGACATGGTTGCATGAGACTTTTAGGAGTCTTGGAAGGGATGAATATATTTTGCATATGGAAATACAAGAATCACTGGGTTGGAGGGTAAGATGGAGAGGCTGTGGAAGATTGACCATGTGGAATTCCCCCATGAAGCCATATGTATGAAGTGGTGAAGAGTAGTAAGGAGAGAGACATCTAACAGTCATTGGTCCACAGTGATTCTGAAATACATCCAGAGACATGTTAGGACTTCCTAAAGACAAGAAACGTTCCATGATTAAAATGGCAATTCTTCATCATTCTCGGCTTTCTCAAGAGGTCTCAGCTTTGTCCTCTCACAGACCATTGCCTCCCTCCATAAGAAACATCTCATATTTGCACATGAATAGCTCTCTCAGCCTGTTTCCTGCCATAGAAAGATGGGGGATTTGGAGCCTCTTTATTCTGAATTCACTCTGTCTCATTTAGTTCAAGTTGGCAAAACCCTGTAAAAACATTATGAGTGGGACACCTTGGTGGCTCGGTGAGATAAGCATCTGCTCCCACCTCAGGTCATAATCCCAGGGTCCTGGGATCAAGTCCTGTATCAGGGTCTCTGCTCCAAGGAAAGCCTGCTTCTCTCTCTGCCTACCCGTTTGTGCTGCTCTCTTCCTCTCTCTCTCTGACAAATAAATAAATAAAATCTTTATATATATAAAAAAAAACACATTATGAACTTTCTATAGAGTGATTGTGATTCACCGTATACCTCAAGCTAAAACCATAATTTCTTTCAAGACGGATCCCTCTACTTTGAGCTTCATGTACAACTGCTGGAGGATTATGCCCTTGAGCTATTTAAAAAGCTATTCTGCCAGCTGAAGCAACTACGCACCATCTTACAGTTTTCAGAGTCCTACAGCCATACCCTTCATTAGATCTCTGCCCTGTGACTAGTCCTTAGTTTGAGATTTATCTGCTGGCAGGAAAGACTAGAGGTGAGAAACCGTTTTCTTTTCCAACCAGCAGATTCTGTCTCTTGAATTTCCCCTAAATTATATACAACTGAAGAAGCCATGGGTATTTTCAGTATTCTACTTGGAAATCTCCTTAGCAAGATCCTTGAGGTCAGGTATATTTTCTGTCTCGCAAGCTACTACTGGTGACAGCTTTGCAAATTGCCTTACTACTATAAGCCTTCAATTGCCCACTTCCCCATCTCCAATGGAAGTTTCCTTGCCTCCCAATCTGTGCTCACTGCCTGGCCCTAAAGTCGACCCTTCATGTTTGGGGTTTTCATTACAGAAGCCCCCCCACTACTAGGTATGGACTTTTCTCTCAGTTATCCATCATTGAATAACAACCATCCCAGAACCTGAGGTTTCAATCAAAAATAACACAGTAGTTTAATATTTTTAATGTTCTGTTGATTTATTATGGTTGGTTCTCATGCTGGTTTTTCCTTAGTTTTTAAGCTGAAGGGCTAGCTGGGGACTGGGCTCAACGGAGACAGCTGAGAAATTCAGGTCTCTCTCACTGCAGTCTTTCATGCTCAGGGAGGCCAGACATGGTTTCCTCACATGCAGTCTCAGGTTCCAAGAGGAGAATTAACCCCAGCACACAAATATTTATCATAGTTGATGATATCCCATTAACTTATGCAAGATACTTGCCCAAGGACAGTCAGTGTGACAGGGGACAACACAAGAGTTTGGACACCCAGAGACAAGTTCCACTGGGAGCCAATAGTATAACAATCTAGCATAGGCAAATAGGACTTGGGGTTGAATCAGAATGGAAGTTCCAAGTAAACTGCAAAAGGAAGTTGGCCAGAAGTTTATTGATTCTAGTGCTCTGCTTTTTATCCATCAACACATGTTTATGACTTAACAGGAATTTCTTATGATCAGTTAATGAGGGAAGAAAATTCAAGAGCCTGATTTGTTTATACCAGACAGAAGCTATTCCAAAAAGGTGGTGGCGAAGGGACATCTCCCCATGGGCAGGTATGTGGGTAGTGTTCTAAATTTTCTTTGTAATGTGGAAGGAAAAATGGACTGAGTTACAGATATGCCCTGATTCGTGCCATCAGAATTAGAAAATTGATAGTAATGGGTTCTAGGAAGAAGTATATACATGGGCCTCAATGAATGGGCACAGAATGTGAAGGTGTTTATGTCTTAATCAAAGCCACTATCCCCTGCAGAGAACCAGCCTTAGGGGAACCAGGAAGCCAATTTGTAGTAGATGCAGTACACTGGCCTCTTCCACCAAGCCTCATTGCTTCAACAATCTCTATCTCTTACCCATATCATAGGGTCCTACTGAGCAGGGGTCCAATTTGTGATAAACTAAGTGTGACAGTGGGACCATGCTAATAGACTTCCCTCGTCCTACCATATGACCCATCACCAGGAAGCAGCCACGTAGGGGGAATGGTGGGATGGTCTTCTGAAAGCTCTGTCATGGTACCAGCTGGGAAGCAGTCACTGTGAGGTTGGGATTCTCTCTTATGGGATGCAGTAAATGCCCTAATCTGCAACCAACATATGTGCTATCGGTGCCATAGCTAGAATACACAGAATGCATAGCCAGTAACCCATAGGGTGATGGGGGGAGTTTTACCAAATTATGTTTGCTTCTCATCCTACTACCTTGACTTGTTGGGTTTGGAGGTCCTAGTGTCCAAGGGAAGAAGGCACCAACCACAAAACATAGTAGCAGTTCTGATGCATTAGATGTTAAGACAGCACCCTGGTCTTTTTGGGCCTTTTGGCCTTTTGGCCTTTATGCTAGTAAACCAGCATATGGAAAAGGAGTCCTGAGTATTGTGACCAATCCTGATTACCAGAGACAAGCTGAGTGGCTATTCCAGTACCATGGGCAAGAAGGTTTGTCTTTGAACTCAGGAACATACTGGGACCCCTCTTATTATTCCCTTGTTCAACAATCCTGGAAAACCATGACAACTTAACAATGACAGTACCACCAAGGGCCACCATTCTAACCAATAATTATTGGAGTTCCTGTCCAGGTAATGAAGTCCAAGTCCACCCTGTCAATGTGCTGACAGCAAGGGGAAGACAAAATAGTGAAAGAAAAATGCAGCTACTACTATGATCTTAGCTGGAGGACAAGCTAGAGATGTGGCCACTATAGCAGTGACATAATATGATACAAACAGTCTAGAACCCACCAGCATAGGCTGGAACCCCGCAAGGATGAAATGAACCTCATGTCAGTTCTTCTTGTCTCTGCCCTTGGTGACAGGAGTATTGTGCAGAAATCCATCATCACAGATCTGGAAACACAGAAGCTCAGGAGTCAGAGAAGCTGGAGGAAGAGGAGGGAAAGGCGGCTCAGTTAATTGTGGGATCAGCTGCCGCTTCATGACAATGAAATGAATCAGCAGAGCAAACAACCATGAGTATCTCTTGGTGTTTCCATGAAAACCTTGTTTTTAATATACTGGTTACCTGTGTATCAGCTCATCTAACAATCTGTGAGGCAGGTATGTGGTAGGCAGAATTCTAAGAGAGCCCCCAAGATTCTCAGCCCCTGGTATACACACACTTTCTCTCCTTATTCAGTCGGACATTATCCTAAGTGCTATTGTGAAGGAATGTTTCAAGCATAATTAAGGTCCCGAATCAACTGATCTTAAAATAAGAGTTTATCTAGGTGGGCTTGATCTCATCACATGGGTCTGTCAAAAGCAGAAAGTTTTCTCTGACTCATAGCAGCAGAAGTCATCAGAGAATTAAAACATGAGAAGAATCCTATGTCCTTTTCTTGGCCTGAGGATGGAGGGACCACATGACAAGGAATGTAAGCAGCCTCCAGGAGCGAAGGAGAGCCACCTGCTAACAGCAAAGAAGGAAATGGGGGCCTCGGTCTTACCACTGTAAGACGGGAATTCTGCCAATAGCAAAAATAAGCTTGGAAGTGGATTTTTTTTCCCCAGACTGGAACTCAACCTGGTGGACAGCTTAATCTCCACACTGTGATGCCCTACACAGGGAACCCATCCATGCCTTGCTGGACTTGGGACCTAAAGAACTAAGAGCTAATAACTGGGTATTTTTTAAGCTACTAAGTTTGTAGTTATTTGTTATGCAGCAATAGATAACTAATAAAAGGTGTTATAATTATTCCTGTTTTAGAGAGCCTAAAAAATTAAGTAATTTCCCCAAGGTCCTTGAAATTTTTAAAGACTTTATTATTATCGTGTTACTCATGAACCATTTGGACAAGAATCTATCCCATTATCTTATTATCTTGTATCACATTTCTTTCCTGAATTATATTTGTTTGGAAAGGATCATATAACTCTATGGGAAACAAGTTTATGTCTGTCATATTTATGGTACTATAAATAATCTATTTAATGCGTGACACAGAATGAGAAGATAGGAACCAGAAGGAACAAGTCAATAGGATCAAATGTGAAAACCGCCAGCTTTAAGAAGAGGGGAAATAGGGGCACCTGGGTGGCTCAGTGGGTTAAGCCACTGCCTTCGGCTCAGGTCATGATCTCAGGGTCCTGGGATCGAGTCCCGTATCGGGCTCTCTGCTCGGCGGGGAGCCTGCTTCCCCCCTTCTCTGCCTGCCTCTCTGCCTACTTGTGATCTCTGTCTGTCAAATAAATAAATAAAATCTTTAAAAAAAGAAAGAAAGAAAGAAAGAAAGAGAGATCTAAGAGCTGGAAAATGGAAATGAATCACGGTGTTAAGGTGCTAGAGGCAGCCTACCTCTGACTGGCATCAGAGAAAGGCTCATGGAATTGAAAAGGGACGAAAAAATCTCTGAGGGAACGTCAACATTCTATCGTCTATGGTTTTATATTGTCTTACATACCAGTGTTCTCCTTCCTGCTGCTCGGTGGGTCTTGAGTCAGCAGATGAATACAAGTAGTGTGTGTGACTACAGCTCGGGGACTTGAAGCTGCAAATGAGATTCGTTCTTTGTTTGCCACCAGCAATCAATTTCATGGATCCCATGCTAAACTGCAGCATCACTGTAGCTTCCAGGCTGGGATGTTTGTTTTCCTTGTGGACTTCGGAATTTTTACTGATTCTATATTCCATTTCTCCCACTTTGGTTCCAAATAAACAGAAAATAGGAGGAAAGAACTACCTAAATAAATCACTGTTGAGAATTACATAGCAAGGAGAAGCAAACCACCATCTGTGGTTACCAGAGTCTCCTATGAGACTACAAAAAGATAATTCTTACCACTGTTTCCCTCAAAGTGAGAAACTAACTTCCTTGTGTAATTAGAGAATTATATACATTGTATTATTAGAGAGTTACCTGTATTACATATACTGAACATTTACTTCTCTCTAGACCTCTTCCCTTTCAGACTGAAGAAAAAGTTGTTGATGCCAAAGCCTTCCTTTCCTCCTATTCCAGGAAATGTCTGACTTCCAGTCTGATATTAAATTTCTCTTTGAACATGAATTAATGTGCCCTATTCCCAAATCAGGGTACCAGAAATGGGTAGAAATAGATGCTAGGTGTGAACAGACAACGTCTACCATAGTATCCTCCCAGGCACGGTAGTTGATTCAGGGACTGAACTTGTTAGCTAATCAGAAACAATAAGAAGTACTCTCTATATTTTTCTGGTACTTGGAAAGGGACTTGAAACTGTATGGATACAAATCTGGAGGTACATGAAAACAAATCCTGAGTTTGTTTAAGCATAAAACTAACAAGCATCATCCATTAATAAATAACTCACATTTCTTAAGCAGCTACTATATGCCAGACTGTGGGCTCCACTTTTTAAATGGATTATGTTATATAATACCTCATATAATAGTCACAGGAACACTATGCAATAGGTAATGCTATCATGCCCATTTTTGGTAAATGGAGAGATGTGTCACTAAGATCTTCCTTCAAGAGAGGGCTTACTGACCTAACTGCTGGAATGCTATAAGCAGACAGTTTTTAGCCACCAGATGCAGACTATCTAAATCTTCCTTGCCCAGTTATGCCCTTCCCAGATAGTTCATATCCAGGGACCAATCAGGTCAGGGCTATCTTGGCTTAATACAGGACAATTCTAATGGTTCATTTTATCTTTGGAGCTCTCTGTGGGATGTGCCAAGACTGAGATCAGCCCTGCTTCTCACCCATACTTTCTTACTTCTCTTCCATAGGTGTTGATCTCATGGACATAACATTCTAAGAAACATCCCTAAAAATATCCAACACGCTAGTCCATTTCAGAGTCTGCTTCCCAAAGAGCCCATCTGCAAACACCATTTTACAGATGAGATGATAAAGCAGAAATCCCCTGGCTACACCATCGCTCGGCATGAACGCTGGGGGATCAAGAGTCCTTAAATAGATAAATCTTGCTTAAGACACCAAAGCTGATCTGGAATTTAGAACAGGACTCTGGGAGTTATCTCTAGGGGAAAAGGTTGGGAAGGCCCTGTTGGGGGAGCCATGGAAGCCTGTGGAAGCTGGGCTGGAGTCCAACCTCTATGGAGGACAAACAAGGCCCAGGTCTGCTTGGTGTCCAGCGCGACTACAGGAGATGACACGCAGTTGCAGTAGCATACAAAAGAAGGAACTTTATTTCATTCTCTCCAACTCATAGCCTCTTTGCTAAGAGTGTCAGTTAAAATAAAAACAAAAACCTAAAACAAAGAATCTGGGCATTTTAGCACATGGTTAACTACAGAAAAAAAGCATCTTACAAATCTAAGTCCTTTATTTTGGCCTGCAATGTTTATGTTGCCCAGATTTTATGTTAATCCAAATTATTTCCAGTAAGAGGTACAGGAAGACTAATTTACGCAATTGTTTGTAATCATCACCTCCTGTGGTCTTTTGAAATATTATATTTGAGGCTATTATGACTTTCTTAAATTGTATTTTAATGAATTCCTTGGAGGGACACTTTGATTAAAAGGCATGATACCTACTAAATGATGAACTAATAAAACATTCTATAAGAAGAATTTATCAAATGAGCCTTTAGATTGGACTCATTTATCAAGCCACAGAACAAAAACGAAAATGCATAATTTTAAAATGCTTATAAGCACTTATAATTTAAGATTAGTAGAGATAGTGAACGGAATTCCAAAGTAAGGGAAGGAAAGTAACTGTAGGAAATGTGCAGGAGATGAAAGTCTATCAAAGAAAGAGAAGAAATAATTGAATAATTGGAGGTTGAAAGTGCTAAAGATCAGCACGAAAATCCCTCAGAATTAAAACCATCTGAAAACAAGTAAAATAAAAAAATAAAAATAAAACCATCTGAAACTCCTTTCTTAGCAAAAGCACTTAATTTCTTACACCTGGATATATTTATCAAACATGTATCTCCACAGGAGTGCCTGGGTGGCTCAGCTGGTTGAGCATCAGACTCTTGATTTCGGCTCGTGTCATGATCTTGGGGTCATGGAATCAAGTCCTGTGACAGGCTCCATGCTCTGCAGAGTTTCTGTCTCTCTCCCTCTGCTCCTTGCCCCTGCTCTCTCTTGATCAAATAAATAAATAAATAATCTTTAAAAAAAAAAAAGAGAGAGAATGTGTCTCCACAAATGGAGGGTTGCTGGAGGGTAGGTGTGTGGGTGATGGGCTAAATGGGTGATGGGTGTTGTGATAAGTTACATGTAACTGGGTGTTATTATAAGTAATGAATCACTAAGTCCTACTCCCAAAATCAATACTATGTTACATGTTACCAAACTAGAATTTAAATTAAAACTTGAACAGCAACAACAACAACAAAAAAGAATGTATTTCTAAACAAAATAAAACAAACAACAACAAAAAGAATGTTTCCCAAAATTTACCATCAAAATCCAAGAAGGAAAGACAGTAGCTCTTTCTGGATATCCCCTCAATAAGAAACATGGATGGAATCAACCTAGTCCATTGAAAGCAGAGCTTTAGAACAGAATAATTCTTGAATTTGTTTCTTGATACTCTTTAAATCAAATGTTCCTTTATAGTTAAAATAAATTATTTAGATATTATACTCCTTTCTCTGTACTTTAAAGATGATTTTAGTGTTGGTTTCGTGGGTGAAGGGAGAAGTGGGTGGAGAAATGAGACGACGAGGAACGGTCACCCACAGCAGGCTAAAGGCTTCAACATCCAACGAGCAACAGACTTTAGACAAAGCAAGACAAGACAGAGACCAGAAACCACCACCCAGCACCCAGGCTGACAGGACGGGGGTCAGCCTGTCCAAAGCTGGGTCAGATCTACACGTGGGTGAGGGAGCTAGACTGGGTTGTCAATTGCCACACTCAATAGTGAAGAAAAACAAGATTATACACAGCACATGACACCCAGTTGGGATATTTCAGTTTGTCAACTCTGCTAGCCCCTGTTACAGTCTGATGTGTCAGGGAGACTCCAACCTCGTCCGTATAGAAGAGTCGATCACCATCTTGGTCAGTTTTGGAGTACTGACCTACCTAGAGGTGGGAGAAGCTAAGGCTTAGAAGCCCCCCTTGGTACCCACCCAACACTCCCCCACCCTGAGGTCTTGGCTTCATCCAAAATCATAAAATAGACTTTTAAGTGAGATTCCAGACATGCTGAACACAGTGTAGCCTGACAGACAGGGCTCTTGGAAGCTCAGAGCAGCTGCAACATGTGGCTGGGAAGGACAGCTTGCCTGATTTCCAGATGCCACCGAGACTCCTCTCAGTTAACAGCAGTGACTTAGTTAACACCAGTTAACACCAGTGACCAGTGACTTAGTTAACATCAGTCACTGCCTGAGATCTCTCAGGAATAAATGAATTCAGTTAAACCTATTGCTCTTGTCTCTGGCTTTGGTCAACCCCCCACCCCTTGTCAGGCTAGTATGATCTGCCTCATTCAGCACAAGCTCTTGCCCATGTGCAACCCACAGCACTCTAGCCAGTTTCAAATTAAGGGAGAAAAAGGGGTTATTATTCTCTCTGGACTTACCTACTTAGTCTGAGGTGCTGTAAGAAATAAATCTTGAGATAGCCTTCTGTTGGTAGAAATGTATCTAGTCAAAATTAGCAGGCGTATCCAGAGCATCTCCCCGGATAAAGAGAATGCTATTTAGGCAACTAGAGTCAGTGTGAGCTGTTCCTTTAATGCTGGAGGGCTGTTTCCACCGAAATCCTGCTTCTTTCATACTTGCTTGGGGATTCCTCAGGGACTGTGGAGTCCCACTCTAAGACAATGACTAGATCTGGTAAGCACTATGGAGCATAAAAATCACATATTAACCATCCTAATAAGGAAGTAAGGGCAAGTGAGATCACAACCTCTCAGGGAAAATCAGCAACAAATACAGGCTCACAGGCTGCGTGCCCGGTTGGCATGGTTGATTTGTGTATAGCCGTTGATGCAAATTAAGGCAAACACCTCTCCACACCCAAGTCATTTTTAGAAAGCAGATAGCATTCTTGAAGGGCTGAATTGCTGTGTAACTACAATGCATAAATGTAGAATACAATGATCTTGGAAATAAGAGGTCTTGACCAACCCTTTCTCTGGAATAGGGTCATCTTGGAGATAGAAATTCTGTGTCTTATGAGAGGAAAACCACTTTATAAAGTGGCAAAAGAAGAGCCAGATACGAAACTGTTGTTAAAATATTACTAGTCAGTGTTACTCGTTGCTCTTAAAATTTAATTGTCAATCGATTTATTCTCAGAGAAAAGATGGCATAAGAATGGAGCTTACAGAGATAGAAGCAAGTTGTGGAAAAGCTTTGGAAACGTGGAAATACGTTTGCGATGACCATAAGAAAAAGAGGGTGTGCAGAGGGGAGCTATGTGAGGTGATCTCTGGAATAACAATACAAAGCAAGTTAAAAATCAAGGGACAGGATCGAGCAGGCAATTACCCAAATCCTGACAAAATTAACTTGAAAGGCAAGCTGGGTTATGCATGAAAAAGGTCAGTGTCTCCTTCTTTGTTTCCAGTGCCCCCGAGAAACATCGGGGCGGGGTGGGATGGAGCAGCGGCGGCGCCCCCAGCTGCTGTGGACAGCACGGACTGAACGAAGCAGCGGTCTGGGCTTCCTCGGGATCCACGGGATACCGACCCCTCCGCGGGGCGCGGCCCCTCACCCGCCACCCCGCCCCAGGGGCTCGCGGCGCCCCCTCCTGGGCACGCGCACACTGCGCGCTCCAGCTCCTGAGTCCAGGCTGACTCGGTAATTTCAGCCCAAGGGAGACAGAGGCAAGACCCTTTTTCTGGTGTTTTCACGAAACCTGAAAGATGGAGCCCCTCCGAGCAGCAGACACAAAGTGATCCCGGAGTTTCGGCTCTTGACTGCTGTCCAGGCTCTTCTCCGGGAATAACTTACTTAGTGGCAGAGGAGGAAAGGTGGGAACGGAGGCTAACCCCAAAGTCCCCGAGCGTGGAGCGCCCCGACATCTCCAGCTTCAATTTGGAGTGGTGGGGTTTGGTTCGGTCGCCTCCGCTCCGGCTCGGGTTTGGGAAGGGGCCCGTGCAGTGTCCCCGACCTCCGCCCCAACCCGGGGAGGGGTATGCGCGGTGGGTGGGCGTCTCCTGACCTCGCGCTCCTCCCCTCCGCGTCCCTGCCCCCTGCCTCTCCGGAACACACTGTGCGGCCGCTTTCCTCCAGCACGCGGCGCTGCTCTCGCTTTTATCCGCGGAGCCGCGCGGGTTCGTGCGCGGCCAGCGCCGCTCAGCCCGTCCGCTGGAATTGAGGAGCATTCATTGAATCTGCGGCTTTCATGACGTCTCTCTGCGTGGCCCATCACTTTTCTCCCAGCCGGGATTTTTTTTTTTTTTTTTCCGCCACTCTTGCTTTTTTCAAACCCTTCCCTCCACCGGTCTGCCGCCCGCGTCCCTATCCGCGTCCCTATCCGACGCACACCCCTCCGCCCCTCCTGTGACCCCGCGCCCAGCCCTCCTCTCCGCTCGCGGCCAGAGGGAGCCAGTTCGCAGACGGCCGCACCTGGCCGGAGAGGTTGGGCGGGTGGAGGGGTGGGGATCCGCGGGAACCGGGAAGCCAGACCCAGAGCTGGGTGCACCGCCAGGAGAATGGAGACTCCTAACAGCCTCCCGGGGCTGATGTGAAATTTGACCATCTGATTCCAGCTTGTCTTTCCTTTTCTTTTTTTATTTTCTCCCCTCACCATCCATCGTGTACTCAATTATCAAATCTTGCTCCGTTCCAAGAGGAGATCATGATTGAGTGAAACCACCCTGTCCGCAGCAAGGTAAGCGGTGCGCTGAGTTGCTCGAAGGCAAGAAGCTGGCACAATCTGGGCAAAACGTTCCGTGCCCTCGGGTCTCCACCTCCCCCTCCCCAGTCTCCGTGGCTGCATGCTTCACGCTGATGAGAAACATGATGCCCAAGTCAAGGGAAAGGCGAGGGAGAAGCCGGTTACATAACGGAAGGGAAATCTGTTTCATAGGGTTTTCATTAGCAACTGAAAACTCGCAAGGGGGGCGGGGAGAGGAGGGGGTCTGCATGCCCCGGGCTCAGAGAAACCCAGGCAGTCATTGCAGACATCATTTCAACATACGTTGGCAAAGAAGAAATGCACTGATTAACTGGTAGGGGCGGCTTGCAGTGTAGTCATTTACAGTTAGGAAAAGCCCATTGTCTTTATGGAAAGCTGTATCCTTGTTCTTTGCATAGAGGAGAGAGACGGAGACGGAGACAGAGAACATGAGGAGGAAAAGGAAAAGTGAGGGGTGGGGAGAAACCGGCAGAAAATGGGAAACAATAACTTCTAACTGTTGTCTATCAGTAAAACCAAGGATGTGATATGATGGCTACAAACAGTGACTAGGAAGCTCTCCCTAGAAGTAAACTGAATTGTTTTGTAACTGGAAGGGGAAAGAAACCTTCAGATAAAATGAGATGTTTATGGCATTTAGGGGGTTAGAGTAATCTGCTGACTTGCTTTCTCCTGGATATATATTCATGTGCATGAAGACATTAAGCCTGAATTAGTTTTTTAACAGAAATAACATTAGTATTTCCCAACCCCAATAAAACCTTGGGTCAATCCACAGGTATATCTTTTGTACCAACCTCAATATGGAGAGATGCTTAAGGAGGAAACATGGTAATAGGAACAGCCACAGATATGGGGTGAGGTTGATGGAGAAACAAAATACCAGAATTTTCCAAAGAATCCCGCCTCCACTCCCAAAAAAGGAAGAGAGAGAGAAAGGAGGGGAAAAAACTCCTGTGTTTAGGAGTTGGAAATTCATTATATGTTTAGAGTGTCTCCTGCTTGCTTTTATCCAAAGTCTGATGGTTCGGGGGAGCCCCCACCATATAGGTTGTAATATCACATCCCTACTAGCTCCTCACCCTGCCTACTTTTCTTTTGCTGAAAAACAGAGGAGTGGGATACCCAGGAGCTGATTAGAAAGAAAAAGGGGCTTGCTGTAGTCAGGGCATAGATAACTAAGCTTCGCCCATTTTGCCTGGAGAAAGAAAGAGCTGAGTCTCCATGGCGACCCAGGTGGGAGGGGAGAAGGCAGCTCCAATTACAACAAAAAACATTGGACAAAACTTTCGCAGCCTCAGGCGAAGAAATAAGCCAGTCAGGTATTCTGTGGAGGGTCCCAGGGTATCAGCAGTGCCCAAGTTCCTGCCCGCGACCCTCAAGGGGGCTTCGAGAACTGGCCCGCACCCTTAAACCTCCCAAAGTTGTCCAGAGGCCACGGAGATGGTTCAGGCAGCAGGTTTCGGATTCAGCACCAAGGCCAGAGCACAAGCGCTAGGTTTCCCACCTCCCAGTTGACTACCCCTGCGAATGTTATTAGCTTCTTTGGTGACTGAAGCGATCACTTTCTGTAAATGAACGGTTCTCTTGCCCGTGCAGAATCTGGATATCTGATTATCCACGGAATTGCGTGGGACAGAGAAGCTTGCAAATCATCCATTTCACGCATGGCGGTGCATCAGAGTAACTATTCAAAACCAAGAACACTGAAGCAGCAAAAGATCCAAGTTGAACTGAGAATGGAGAATGATCCTGTCCTCAGGGAAGCAAAGGGGTGCGGTGCACCCACGCACACGCGTACACACACACACACACACACACACACACACACACACCAGACCAGTCTCTAATGAGAGTTGTCTAGTTTCAGCCAAGTCCCTTTGGTTTCAAAAGCATCCATTCATTTCTTACCCTCTCACTGTGTTCTGTACTTTTTGTCGGGCTTAGATGACAGAAAGACTGTGGGAGCACCCTATCAGTGAGACAGCAGTTAACCAAATCCTTTCGAGGGGTCCTGAGATCCTGGAGGGCAGAGAAATAAAATACTCTTAGTCCAGACCTGACAGACTTTCTAAAAGAACTGATGAACTCCAGGAAAGGGAAGAGAGTATGCTAGTAGGTGAGAAGCAGTAACTGTATCTTTAAGGCAGCATGTGAGTAGGGCAGCTACCTTTCCAAGGTTGTAGGGCATAGGAAACTGGGAGACGAGACCGAGTCACTTCTCTTAATAGAAACAAGGAAGAAACTGTGCAAGAGGGGAGGATTTATTATAACTCAAGTTGTGTTTCACCATTCATTGAGAGAAAACAGGTAAGTCTCTCTCGCCATTCTGCCTTCACCTGGGGCAAAGCTGGTCTCTGTCCTGCTGTCCTCATCTTTGGTCTTAAATCCTCAGACCCCCCCAATACAGATGAGGAAAAATAGTGGAGGAAGGTGCAGTCACATTTCTAATAGACTGTTTTTGTGAATAGCATCCAGGTGTTACAAGGTATGGTTTGAATTGCAGAGCCCAGTCAAAGTTTGACAACTGGTTGGAGATACTGAGTACCTTTACAATACACTGGGTTGCTTTTCTCTTTTGAGGATGCACTTGTGTGTGTGTGTGTGTGTGTGTGTGTGTGTGTGTGTGTGTTTAGTCTTGAGCTGGTTCTGCCTTGTTCTCTCCAAATGAGAGCAATCCTGGTTTTCTTTGCTGGCTTTTGCAACTGTGGCTGTGCCATTGCTTTCTAAAGGTGATATGCACAGAGCACTCAGGACTTGGTTAAAGCAGTGTGCTTATACCTTCCAGTTTTTGTTTTTTGTCGTTTGTTTTTCATGATCTCTATTGAAGGCAGAAGCAATCTATTCCAAACCTGGTTAAAAGACGAGATGTTACACTATTTCTTCCATTTCAGTTCCTGATGGATATTGATAAGTTTATCCGTGATGTAATTTATTAAAAGAGTTGCTATCTAAAGTAGAGAGAAATGGTGCATGGAGTACTGTTAGGACTTGAAGCAACTATACCTTGGCTTTTCTCCATCTCATATTATCAGCAGAAGAGAAGTAGAGATTAGTTATGAAGATAAAGCCATATAAGAATATAGGTCATTCCATTAAAAAGATCATTTATCATTTATTTGTGAGTTCTAAAGCTCAATTTCTCTCATGAATTAAAAAAAAAGATGGGAATATAAATGATCTAGGTATAGATCATTTATACTGGTAGATTCCGTGTTCTGGTAGATTCTATGTTCATATATTCGGTGCTAATTTTTCAAACTAGGACTTGCTTTCTTCTTCTTCTTGGGGGGCTAATTGCTAAGCAAAGCATCATTATGCCCTAATGGCAGTCAATGGCATACTCCAAAATAATTAGTCTACCCATTTCAAGTAAGATTTGTTAAGGAGATTTAAAATTAATCCCTGTGCACTGGGAACATTTTTATAATATTTTTAAAATAATTTTGACACCTAACCCTGGTATTTCCTAAGCATTGGTAAATAAGGTATATTAACTTTTATGACCCAGGTCTTTATTTAATACATAGGACTTATTATAGGCTATTTCCTTTGAGTATAAAGAAATGTTTTAATTCACTCTCAAATTTCCCCCCATCTTACAAACTATATCTGCTTTACAGGATAAAAGAAAATAAAACATCAGAAGAGCTGTTTAATAAGCAATAGAAAAAATTATTGGCAATTAAAAATAAACAATATGCTCTTATTGAAGCTTAACCCCATTCACTGATTTTCATAGGTAGAAAGTGCTGCTTTTTTCAAAGGTTGAATCTTGGTTTTGTGAATCTTCACAGAATTAAGGTAAAGCCTCCTTATCAATATGGGCAAGTAGGCAAGGTGAAGCCCTTTTTCAATAACTCTTACAAATGGTATGTAAGAATATGTACATTAATAAGGGAAAGAGACCAGAGAGCATCAGAACAAGGGGAAGGAAGCTAGGGGGAAAGGCTAGCATTTAAGGCTACTATATTTTTACCAGCATTAAAGTAATGACACTTCTGAAACCAAGGGTTTTTTTGTTTGTTTTTTAACTCATTGTAATAGGACTTCAAGGCTCGTGGAACTGAGATGTTTAAATGTAAACAACTTTGGATTTATAGCTTATTGAGATGGCATTTATTGTTTCTTTCCTTTATTTCAAATGTCATTTTAAATATCAAAGGAGAATTCTGGATTTTTTCAGAATTATTAAATTTAATATCAATTAAAGGGAAACTGGTAGTTAAGTTGAAAAATCATCAAGACACTTGTCGAATTAAGGTTTTCTTTTTAGTTGTAGTTTGAGGGTTCAGGGAGATAAAAAAATAAAATACAACCATATGGGATAATACATTTTATAATGTATATTAAATAATTAGCTCTAGAAATAATTAAAATCCTTAAACAAAGAAAAGATCATCATAAGTATAGTTAGTGCTCTAATGACACTCTGATAAAGTACTAGAATATATACATACTTGATATTTTATTAGCACTAATTAATAACACAAAGTGATGCTGACCACCTCTTCTTGTGCATGTTGGCCATCTGTATGTCTTCTTTGGAAAAAAGTCTATTCAGATTTTCTGCTCATGTTTTAACCAGATGATTTTTGTTATTGAGTTATATAACTTTTTAAATACATTTTGGATATTAACCTCTTATTGAATAGGTGACTTGCAAATATCTTCTCCCATTCAGTAGGTTGCCTTTTCATTTTGTTGAAGGTTTCCTTCACTGTGCATAAGCTTTTTAGTTTGATATAGTCTCATTGTTTATTTTTGGTTTTGTTTCCCTTGCTTTTGAAGACAGATCTAAAAAACATTCCTAAGACCAATGTCAAGGAGCTTACTTTACTGTCAATGTTTTCTAGAAGTCTTATGGTTTCATGTCTTAAATTCAAGTTTTTAATCCAATTTGAGTTGATTTTTATATATGTTGTAAGATAGTGGTCCAGTTTCATTCTTTTGCATGTAGCTGTAGCTCTTCAATTTTCCCAACACCTCATTGAAGAGATTGTCCATTCTCCATTCTATATTCTTGCCTCTTTTCTTACAAATTGACCACAGATGTGAGGGCTTATTTCTGGGCTCTCTGTTCTGTTCTTTTGATCTTTATGTCTGTTTTTATGCCAATACCACACTGTTTTGATTAATATCAATTTGTAGAATAGTTTGAATCATGGACGATGATACCTCTAGCTTCGCTCTTCTTTCCCAACATTGTCTAGAATTATTTGTTTTAGTTCTATAAAAAATGTCATTAGACTTTTGATAGGGATTGCATTGAATCTATAGATTGCTCTGGTTATTGAACATCTTAACATATTAATTCCTCCAACTCATAGGCATGGAATATCTTTTTATTTATTTATTTATTTATTTATTTCTGTCTTTTTAATTTATTTTTTTATTTATTTTTAAATTTTTATTTAAATTCCAGTGAGTTAACATACAGTGTAATATTAGTTTCAGGTGTACAATATAGTGATTCAATAAGTCCATACAACACTCAGTGCTCAGTATACCAAAGGCCCTTGTTAATCCCCATCCCCTAATTTCATCCATCCCCCCACCCACTTCCCCTCTGGTAACTACTAGTTTGCTTTATATAATCGAGAGTATGTTTCTTCGTTTGCCTCTCTCTTTTTTCTTCCCTTTGCTCGTTTGTTTTGTTTCTTAAATCCACATTTGAGTGAAATCATATGGTATTTATCTTTCTCTGGCTTATTTTACTTAGCATAATACTGTCTAGCTCCATCCATGCTGTTGCAAATGGCAAGATTTCATTTTTTATGGTTGAGTAATATTCCATTGAATATAGAAAGCACATCTTCTTTATCCACTCATCAATTGATGGACATTTAATCTGTTTCTGTAATTTGGCTATTGTGGATAATGCTGCTATAATCATTGGTATACATATATCCCTTTGAGTTAGTGCTTTCTTTTTAGGTCATTTTTTAATTTTTTAAATTTTTGTTGTGTTATGTTACTCACAATACAATGCATCTTTAGTTTTTGATGTAGTGTTCTAAGATTCATTGTTTACCTATAACACACAGTGCTCCATGCAGTACATGCCCTCCTAAATATCCACCATCAGACTCACCTATCTCTCCATCCCACACCCCTCTAAAGCCCTCCGTTTGTTTCTTTGGGTCCATAGTGTCTTATGGTATGTCTCACCTTCTGAATTCCCCTCTTTCACTTTTCCTTTTTTTCTCCTTATGTCCTCCATGTTGTTCCTTATGTTCCAGAAAAATGAAGTCTTATGATAATTGACTTTCTCTGCTTGACTTATTTCATCCTCCAGTCCCATCCATGTTGATGCCAAAGTTGTGTATTCATCCTTTTTGATGGCTGAGTGATATTTCATTGTATATATGGACCACATCTTCTTTATCCATTCGTCTGTTGAAGGGCATCTTGGATCTTTCCATAGTTTGGCTATTGTGGACATTCCTGCTATGAATATTGGGGTACTTATGGCCTTTATTTACACTATATTTGTATCTTTGGGGTAGATACCCAGAACTGCAATTGCCAGGTCAGAGGATAGCTCTATTTTTAATTTTTGGAGGACTCTCCACACTGTTTTCCAGAGTGGCTGCACCAACTTGCATTCCCACCAACAGTGTAAGAGGATTCCCTTTTCTCCACATCCTCTCCAACATTTCTTGTTTCCTGTCTTGTTAATCTTTGCTATTCTAACTAGTGTAAGGTGTTATCTCAATATGGTTTTGATTTTAATTTCTCTGATGGCTAATGATAATGAACATTTTTTCATAGGTCTGTTAGCCATTTGGATGTCTTCATTGGAGAAGTGCAGGCTCATGTCTTTCATCAGTGTCTTATAGTTTTCAGTATACAGGTCTTTCACCTTACTAGTTAAGTTTATTTCCAGGGATTTTACTAAGTTGAAGAACATTTCCTCTATACTAACTTTGTTGAGAGTTTTTATCATAGGCAGTTGCTGAATTTCACCAAATGTTTTTTCTGCATTTTTTGAGATGACCATCTGATTTTATCCTTCATTTTGTTAATGTGGTCTATCACACTGATTAATTTGCAGTTGAACCATCCTTGCATCCCTGGAATAAATCCCATTGATCTTGGTGTATGATCCTTTTAATGTATTGTTGACTTTAGTTTGCTCATTTTTTTGAGGATTTTTCATATATATTCATCAGGGATATTGGCCTATAATTTTCTTTTTTTGTAGTGCTCTTGTCTGGTTTAGGTATCAGGGTAACACTGATCTTGCAAAATGAGTTTGGAAGCTTTCTCTCCTCTTCAATTTTTGGGAAGAGTTTGAGGATAGGTATTAAATCTTATTTGAATGTTTGGTAGAATTCACTAGTGAAACTGTGCTTGTGTTTGTTAGGAGGTTTTTAATTATTGATTTAATCTCCTTACTGGTAATCAGCCTCTTCAGATTTTCTATTTCTTCCTATTCAATATTGGAAGATTGTAAATTTCTAGAAATGTATCGATTTCTTCCAAGTTTTTCAATTTGTTGGTGTATAATTTTCCATCATAGTCTCTTATGATCCTTAGCATTTCTGTGCTATTGGGTGTAACTTCTCTTATATTTCTGATATTATTAATTTGAGCCCTCTCTCTTTCTCTCTTGGTGAATCTACCTAGAGGCTTGTCAATTTGTTTCTCTTTGTTAAAGAACCAGCTCTTAATTTCACTGATTTTTTTAAATTGTCTTTTAGTCTCTATTCCATTTATTTCCACTCTGATCCTTATTATTTTCTTCCTTCTACAAACTTTAGTCTTTGTTTGTTCTTCTTTTCTTAGTTCCTGTAGAAGTAAATTTAAATTGTTTTGAGATTTTTCTTGCTTCTTGAATAGGCCTATATTGCTATGAACTTACCTCTTAGAACTGCTTTTGCTGCATCCCATAGATTTTAATATGGCATATTTCTATTTCCATTTGTTTCCAAGTATTTTTGCATTTCTCCTTTGACATCTTCTATTACCCAGTAGTTCTTCAAAATATATTGTTTAATTTCAGTGTCTTTATAGGTTTTTAAGCTTTCTTATTGTAATTGATTTTTAGTTTCATACCATTGTGGTTGGAAAAAATGATTGCTATTATTTCAGTCTTCTTGTATTTATTTAGATTTATTTTTGTAACCTAACATGTGATCTAGCCTGGAAAATATTCCATGAGAACTTGAGAAGAAAGTCTATTCTGTAGTTTTTGGATGGAATTGCTCTGTATATATCTATTAAGTCCATTTGGTCTAATATACCATTTAAGACCAATATTTTCCAAATTATTTTCTGTCTGGATGAGCTATAAGTTCATTGATGTCAATGGAATGCTAAAATTGCTTACTATTGTTGTATTACTGTCAATTTCTACCTTTAGGTCTGTTCATCTTTTTTTTAATATGCTTTTATACTCTTAAGTTGGAGATATCTTCATTGATAGATAGCTATCTATTTATCAATAAAGATATCTCCAACTTAAGATATATATATATATATATATAGAGAGAGAGAGAGAGAGAGAGATAGTTATATATATATATATAGTTATATATCTCTATCGATAGATAGATAGATAGATAGATATGTCATAGTGCCTCTCTTTGTCTTTTATATCTTTGTCTGATATAAGTACACCTATACCATCTTTCTTTTCATTTTCATTTCCATGAAGTATCTTTTTTCATCTCTTTGCTTTTAGTCAATGTGCATCCTTACTTCTGAAGTGTATTTCTTATAGGTAGCATATAGATATCTTTTTTAATCCCTTCAACCACTTTATGTCTTTTGATTAGAGAATTTAGTCCATTCATATTTAAAGTAATTATTGATAGATATGTACTTATTTCAGTTTTGTCCATTGTTTTCTGGTTGCTTGTAGTTCTTCTCTGTTCCTTTTTTTTCTCTTTCTCTCTTCCCTTGCGGTTTGATGACTTTCTTGATCATTGTTCTTGGATTCATTTCTCATTTTCTTTTGTGTATTTACTGTAAGTTTTTGGTTTGTGATTACCGTGAAGTTCACATATGTCATGTATGTATAAAATAGTATTTTAAGTTGATAGCAATTTAAATTTGAACACATCTCAAAAATCTATATTTTGACTCTCCTTCTATGTTTTATGTTTTGATGTCACTTTTTATATCTTTTTAAATTTCTGTATCCCTTAAACTATATTGTAGTTTTAGTTAATTTCACTACTTTTTTCTTTTAACTTTTTTAGTCCTTTATGAGTGATTAATCCACTACCTTCACTGTATATCTACCTTTATTAGTGCCACGTTTTTTCAGCTTAAAGAAGTCCCTTTAATATTTTTATAAGGCTGGTTTAGTAGTGATAAACTCCTTTAGCTTTTGCTTATCTAATAAACTCTCTCTCCTTCAAATCTAAATAAATTTGATGTTTCTGTTTCCTCATTTTGTTTGACTGTCTGTTTCTATGTATTAAGCCAAATAACTAACTCTCACAGGCCTGAAGGAGTGGCCATATGGAGATTATAAAGCTTCTTGTTCAACCTTGTTCTAGGTCTTGGCTGTTCCTTGAAACTTTGTGATGGTCTAAGTTGCCTGAGTTATTATTAATATGCCCCTATTCTTGAGGATGCACTGAGATTTGTCAGTGTTCTAAGGGGAAGAATTGTTTAACATCTAGTTTGAAGATAATTGAAAGCCAGATCCCAGGCAGTCCTTTTTACAATATGTAAATATATACAGTTTTGTGGGAATACAAGCATAATCCCTGTTGGCCTCCAGATCAGGAGATCTGGAAGTCTCCACTGAGCAACAGTTGCAAAAATTGGGCCTTTAGACAAGTGTATAAGCTTTCCAGGAAATCTCTTTGAGCTGTGGATAAGCTAAGGGAGTTCATGATGGTGGTGTCTCTCTGCTTTTGTTCCCTGGGTATGCTTTTTTAGCCCCTTGGATGTGTAGGAAACATGAGGCCTGTCCCTCATACTGAAGCTCCAGGTTTCAGTAAATAGGCCCTTTTCACAGTAGGACTGAAGTGTTTCTCTGCTGTCTGTGCAGTACCCTAGGGTAGTGGCCCACCTAAGAGCTATCTTTCTACTTGTAACAGTCCTATAGAGCTCTGTAATGCCAATTCTTGTGGCCACCAGAGTCAGGTGATCAAGGAGTGTGCCCTGTGTGGGTTGAATGTGCCTTCTGATCTTAGCAAGGCACTGGAGATTGTAGTGTCAAGCAAACTCAGTGGTTTCAGAAAGGTAGTGGGAAAACGTCTTGTCTGCACAAGCCTGTGAGCTTCAGCAGTGCAGCAAGAATGTGCCTTCTCGGGGTGCCTGGGTGGCTCAGTGGGATAAAGCCTCTGCCTTTGGCTCGGGTCATGATCTCAGGGTCCTGGGATCGAGCCCCACATCGGGCTCTCTGCTCAGGGGGGAGCCTGCTTCCTCCTCTTTCTCTGCCTGCCTCTTTGCCTACTTGTGATCTCTGTCTATTCAAATAAATAAATAAAATCTTAAAAAAAAAAAAAAAAAGAATGTGCCTTCTCTGAGTGCCCGTATCAGCTTTAGGCTAGGAATAGGAGAATGCTGTGGCCACCAGCACTGCCAGCCCCAGCCAGGGAGCAGGGGAGTGTTGCAACTGCCTGCACTCTCTAGTCATAGCAAGCAACACAGCAGCTCACTCTGACCTTCCAAGCAAGTTAGTGGGAGGGTGCCTTGTCTGATTTCACTTGCCTGTACCAGCAGGCTAGGGGGAGTGTGCAACAATGGTGTCCCCCAGCACCTTCATTTCCTGGGAACATCTCAACTGTGCCCTGCCCCTCTAGCAGATGTCTCCAGATCAGCAAACGAATCTCCCTCACATATAATCTTGGTACTTTTCAAACTGCTGCTTTCTGTTTGGTCTGGAGTGATTGAGACCATACCCCAGCCCTTCAAGAGGGGAATCTCAGTTTCCTTATAGCATTTTGGGACTTCCAGACATCAGCCTGATTGTTCCCCAAGCCAGACATTCTAAGGGCTGTCTTTCTGGTACAACTCCCAGAGGTTAGGTTACCCAATGTGGGGCACCAACCTCTCACTCAAAAAGAAATACCTCTCTGGTAAGATCCTTATCCACTGCGTGTTGCTGCACTGGGGGGGGGGGGGGCTTCTTCAAGACTGTGTCTCTGCCTCTCTTATCCATCTTAATATGGTCTTTTTATCCCTTGTGGAAAGCAGTTCACCTAGTTTTAAAATCTTTTTTCAAAAGAAAATGATCCATATGTAGCTGTAGATTTTGTATGTCTATGGGAAGAAGTGTGTTCACAATCTTCACATGCTGCCATCTTGGTTCCTGTGCTCTTAGGACAATGTCATCTTAAAAAGAATAAAGAATATTCAGTATTCCCTAAACCGTCTGTAGCCTTGATCTAGCCATACCTCCTAATCAATTGTAGATATTTGTTTATTTATTAATGAACTGACTAATTATTCAAACAAATCTTGAGAGAGTGATTTTGTATCATGTTCAAATGACCATTTAAATCTTTATCTTGTCTGGATGCATTAAGGCATCAATCAACTTTTCTAATTATAATGTATGATGTTAACCCCACATTTTTAACAAATAGCTCTTTAAGTCATGTCTCTACAGATTTATCCAGGCCCGATTAAGCCCCCAAGCATCTTCAGTCTATGTGCTTAAAACCAGAGACCATACAGTACTGGTTGTTCCTTCAGAGAACAGTTTTTGACTGATACTCACCACCAGTCAGATTCCTGGTCACAGAGACATGGCTTCTAGTGTGAACACTTTACAAAATTCACCAGTAAGTGGATCTGTGGATAAAAAGATCCACATCCTTGCCAACAATTGTTTTGTGGCACTAAATCTAAACATATTACATGCAATGTGAGAGACAAATCTATAAAAAAAGTTTGAATCCTGGTGCTGTTGCAGTTTCCTCTTTAAACTTATAGGCATCCACTTTCTCCTTACCCAGGATGAGAGTTGATTTTTTTTTTTTTTGATGCTTTAATTTTCCTCATATCATCCAACAGGAATGTATGTGAATGTGACATTGTGCTTGGGAGGTGTTATTCAGTGGTGAAGAACACAGGCTCTGGCATCTAACTAACTGCATTTGCATCAAGCTCTAAGTATTAGTCAGCTTTTACTAGCTTTGGTGCAGTAACAGCAATCTCAACATCCCAGTGGCTTACAAAACAAAGGTTTATTTCTCCCTCAAGCTGCATACCTTTGCTGGTCAGCTATGGCCCTGCACTACTGTATCTTTCTAATTCTGATTTCCAAGCTGAGAGATCAGTCTGATTTGGGGCATTCCATGCTAGCCTCAGAGTGGGAAGAGAATGACAGATTAAGCAAGGACTCTTAAGAAGTCCTGCTCAGGGATAGCTCAGGTTATCCACTCACAGTCCTTGGACCAAAAGCAGGTCACGCGTCATACCAATGCTGATGGGACAATGAGATGGAGATGCATATGTCTCCCACTGAGGCACCTACATATAACAGCAGGTGCAGACATATAATCTTCTTATGAAGAGGGAAGTCAATAATTGGGGACAATTATATAATCCACTACACTCATTACATGACCTTGCTTCACTTTAATCTCTTGGTTTGCCTATCTATAAAATGAAAATAAGGGTGTCTAGTCCAGAAATGTTATGAGGATTAATGTGATAATGTAAGGTTCCTAGCATCATGTCCAGCACAAAGTATGCACTTTATAAATAATAGATGCTGTTATTCATTTGCTACAAAGTGGCATTAAATGTGGTCCTCAGTGAGGCCATGTAGACTGTATTAATTAGATAGATGTTGTAATAGAAAATCCCTAAATATCAACAGTTTAGCAAAATAGAAGGTTATTTTCATTCTGGTAAATCTAATTGGCTGGTACCATAGAGGAACCACATACAGGAGATTCTTCATGATCCAGGCCTGGAAGTAACATATATCACTTCTGCCATTTTCTGTGGCCATTTCTAACTGCAACAGTAGCTGAAAATTGTAGTTTAGCTCTGTGCCCAGGAGGGAAGTACACTGGTGGGGTAAGCATACTAGAGTCTTTGGATAGATATCCATTTTTGTTTTGTTTTGTTTTGTTTTTTATTTGTCAAAGAGAGAGCACAAATGGGGAGCAGCAGGCAGAGGGAGAACCGAGCAAGGAGCCCATTGCGGGACTTGATCCCAGGACCCTTGGATCATGACCTGAACCACCCAGGCGTCCTGATATCTAATGTTAAATATGCCGATTCGACTATTTTATTTATTTATTTATTTTTCAGTGTTCCAGAGTTCATTGTTTATGCACTACACCCAGTGCTCCATGCAATACGTGCCCTCCTTAATACCCACCACCAGGCTCACCCAACCCCCCAACCCCCTCCCCTCCAAAACCCTCAGTTTGTTTCTCAGCACTCACAGTCTCTCATGGCTCGTCTACCCCTCTGGTTTCCCCCAACTCCCTTCTCCTCTCCATCTCCCCATGTCCTCCATGTTATTCCTTATGCTCCACAAGTAAGCGATTTGACTATTTTAATACCAGTGTCTGGCATCAAAGAAATATAGCTAGTGTGGGTCAGGAAAAAGTGGGGCAGGACAAATGATTTGTCCCAGTGGTGAAAAAATCCAAGGTGGAAACAGTATTTTGTTGAGCTCTTGTTCATTCCTCAGTGCGTATATATTTTTTTAAATAAATTAGTTGGGGTCTTTTACTTTGGAATGGGTATATCGGATGCTTACAAAAGAAATGTAAATTTATATTGTTTGACTTCTGGTAGCTGAGCCATTAAAGTAGACACAAAGAAGAGTTGACTTCACAACCCTTGCTTGGGAGCAAGTTTCTGATCTTAACAGTTACATCCACATTGTGTCTAAGAATGCTCAAGAATTAGATGCCATCTTCCAATCTCTCAAGCTTGCTGTTGACTAGCAATTTGCATTTTGTCTTGAATATCATAAACATCTATAGGTTAGACACATACTCTAAGTTTAGGGTGAATTAACATAACAATAGTTTGCGTTTTCCTCAAAATAAACCATATAATTTGTAAGTAGTCTCTGAGAATTCCTGCTTCCCTCCAGGAGAGCAGGTACCCTTGGAAACTAAAATCTACACCTTCTCCCTGGAAGGGAGACACAATCTAGAAAAGATAAGTATCAGGTGAAGACATATAAGAAAGCTATGAGAGAAAGAGGCAGAAGAAATATGGTGGCAACCCATGATGCTTCCAGCTGCCCTCATTCCCCACCCTCGATGGTGGGTGACAGAGCCAAAGTCCATTCATGAAGGGCCCAAGGTCACCAACCTGGAATAATGACTATCCCTTATCTATGCTAGTCCTTCTGTGGGGCAGCTATACCACATTAAAGAACTCTTGAACACCCTAAATATCTTGCTATCCTAACATGAATAATGTCTTACAGTAGAGCTTCTGATTAATGAAGAGAGTGTTTTCAAGGTATATTTCACTACTAGCTCATTTAATTTCAACTTAAAATAGACATAACCCAACTCAGTCATATGCAGAAGGGAGTAATCAGCATGGTAGGTAAGTCCAAACCACATAATGTGGGAAGAAGATGAAGAAATTGTGAATGCTTCCCCTAGAGAACACTTAGGTGTAGGGAGGCATGAGAGTTGTTTTCAGGTATCCTGATATTTTAAGATAAAGGAGAGATTAGAATTAGAAGGGTTCTGGTAAGCTCTAAGAAATACAAGTAGGACCCAGTAGTGGAAGCTACAAAGTGACACATAAAAAAGAATCTTCTGCAGTCAGAGCTGGGAAGAGGCAATAGGATCTGCCCTCTCCATTGGCACAGCTGTGAATTCCCCATCACTGGAAGGCAAAAAGAAGCTGGGGGAGCCAAGAAATGACATTGGAGTGCATGTCTTTTGAAATCTCTGCTACAAAAACTACTTGAAATTCTCCTGACAGTGGTGACCACCTTCAGGTCAGTCAACATATCACACTGGACCTCAGCACTTTATGTGACCATGGCTTTATTATTGGGGATCTACCATTTCTCTATAAAAGAAATCAGTTCTATTTTCCCAAATGACACTTTGGTCCATACATGAAATGTGTGGTCAGTGAGAGCAAGCCTGGAATATAGTGACCACATGACTAAGCTACAGGTCTGTTGAACTCCCCACCCATGGGAAAGACTTACCTCTGCTTTATGTTTTCCATACAATTCTACTCTCAGTCAACATACCGGGACTGAAATAGCTCTTTGGAGGCTTCTCCCAGTGCTCTAAACTTATTTGTGAATAGCCTCATGTTCTTTTCAGAGTTGGGACTCCTGACACATCAGCCAGAGTACATTTCAGATTTGTGGACATCTCTTATGTGCCAAATATGATGCTAGTAAGATAGAATTCCCACTCCAAAAAAAAAAAAAAAATCCAGTTTCGGTAATAGCAAAGAAGGGATGGATTTCTTTTTCAGCTATATCCTGAAATCTCACTAGTGAATACTAAATATATACACACCGCCTTGAATTTTCATCAGCCCACCTGGTGTGTCCAGGCCGACAGCAGGGAAGTATCTAAACAGAGAGGACACAAATAGGGAGGCAAATAAGGAGCCTATTATAGGTGTGCTGTCAAAAAAGGTACTCCTTCATTGAGAAGGAGGCTGAATTAGGTGGCTCCCATTCTCACCAACAGCTAAGGAGTGTTGAACCCCAAACCAGCATCACTCTTGCTTCCTCTCTGACCACAGGTGAGTCTCTGGACAGAGAGAAGCATCAGAGCTGACAGAAGTCAGTTTATGCCAGTGGTTCCCAGAGTGTGTCCCTGAGCCTGCAGGAGCAGCAGTGTCACCGGGGAAACTAGTTATAAATACACATTCTCAAGCTCACCCTAGACCCCATGAATTCGAAATTCTGGGGATGTGGCCAACCAGTTGAATATCACCCTTAGGAATTCTGAAGCACAGTAAAGTTTAAGAATTACTGCCTTAGATTTCCTTCAAATTTGCTTTGAGGAGGAATCGTAGAAATTTTCCTCAAATTTCTCCCTCTTACAGGGTTTTTCCCATAGTTAATAAAAAAATAAAAATAAAAATAAACTTGCTCTTCAGACAGGCTTGCACAGCTGGAGACATGGCATGCCTGCCCTTATCTTCCACCCCATGAGCAGACCTAACCTGGACTCAAAGCCTAGAGGAAAAAGACAAAAACAATAGGCTTTTGTTCCAACAGATAAAATATGCACAATCACACTAAGTGGCAAAGATTATGGACACAAAGCAAGAGCTTCTCTGTTGCTCTCATTGTATAAATAAACTGCTTAGTCTTCTGGAATTCCAGTTAATCCAAGCAGAAGTTTTCTAGTACTTATTGTAAATTAATAGTCTCATCTATTATCCTTTGAATAAAAGACGCCATCAGTGAATAAGAATGGTGTACCCTCGAGAAAAGCGACATTACAAAACACTGAATAGAAGGATTACCATGGCAAACCTCTATGCAGTCAAGTGAAGAATAATAAGAGTTATGTAACATTCACTTTTACTTAAAACATCTCTTGACCATCTGCATATTTCCATAAACTGACCTTTAATGGCTACACCCTGGATGGTCATGGGTCCTTGCACCAGTCAGTCAACAAATCTTTAATGAGTAGCTACTGTATAAAGAAGAGTGAGGCGGAAAAGGGAAGGAAATTTTCTCTTAAAAAAAGAAAATCCTAAGTCCAACCCTCAGAGGCATTGGACTTTAAGGAAATAAGAGTATCAGTGAAACACTGTACAACACAAAGAAGCATAGCATTAAACAAGAGAGTGCTGGACTTTAATTAGAGACTGTTGTCAGTAGGGAATCATCCAAGGATATAGTGGAATGTGAGGAGTCTTGGAAGAAGTATAGGGTTGTTGTTGTTGTTGTTGTTGTTTTTTAGATTTTATTTATTTATTTTTCACAGAGAGAGGGAGAGAGAGCGAGCACAGGCAGACAGAATGGCAGGCAGAGGCAGAGGGAGAAGCAGGCTCCCTGCCGAGCAAGGAGCCCGATGTGGGACTCGATCCCAGGATGCTGGGATCTTGACCTGAGCCAAAGGCAGCCGCTCAACCAACTGAGCCACCCAGGCGTCCCAGAAGTAGGGTTTTGATGGGAAAATGGGAAGAGGGCTTTCCAGACAAGGACTCCATGTGTATCCAGGGAGTATTGGCAGTGAGGGTTCATCAGGCAGAGGTATGGTCCAGTACACCAGGGAAGAAAGAGAGCCCATGCTTTGGCATAGAACTGGACGTTGTAGATCATTGAGCATTAACTGCTTTGATTCGAGGCTGAGCGGCTGGGAGGAGGACACACAGTAGATTTTAATCTGGCAGCTATGGGCAGGGTGGACTTGAGTGGAAACAGTGAGATTGGGACATGGCTGGACACTGACAAGAAGGGAAGAAGACCAGAATATGCTCAGAGTAGTAAACTGGCAATAGAAGAATCACCTCACTTTAGTAGCTTTAGTGGTGCCGAATCAGATTCCTCATGAGCTGGGAGACCAGGCTGATGATGGGTTCAGTCCAAAGAAAGCTCTCACATCGCACTCCATGACCAAGAGGGATCACATGTGGCCACAGTCCAGGTGCGGAGTGTTGAGGTGAATAACTAAGAGAGAGCTGCCACTTGTTACCCTCATGTGCAGGCAAGGGGCTGTGGCATTGAAGAGCATGTCTTTAGGGATTTGTCCTTCCTGAAGCACTGAGCAGGATGCCAAGAGTCACAAATCGGTTACTTGTTAATCCTGGAGATGAAGGGACCATTTTATTTTGTGATATATGATGTAGGAAAAGACATTAGTGTTCAAAGCCAATGGCCAAAAAAGAATTCTTGAGATGTCTTTGGTGCAAAAAGGTGATTTTATTAAAACATGGCACAGGACGTGTGGACAGAAAGAGCTGCACTGAGGTCATGAGGAGTGGCCCATGATATACTTTCAAGTTGGGAGGGGGTTAGGGATAGTGTAAATCTCAAAGGAATTTTGGAAACAAGATTTCCAGGACCTTGAGGGGGACTAGCTACTGTTGGGAAAAAAGTCATTTATTACTGTATAATAAAACCTTAGTCATGAGACCCTTCAGATGTATATCAGTGGGCCATACGCTTGGGGGATGATTACCAACACGTAGCTTGAGGGATTTGGAGAAAAAGGAAATTTCTAAAGGAACTTTTATGTTAAAGTGGTCTTATAGGATCCTGGGGGTCAGGCTAAAGTTGCCTTTTGCCCTTAGCAAAATATTAACATCAAAGCACTTGTGTCCCTAGAGGAAGGTCGCTCTGCCTGTTTCAAGGACTTGACAGTGGGCTGTAGGTTGTAAGGAAATTTAATACTTTTTCTTCTGCCTGTGTTTCCCACATCAGTGTTGAGCAGAGAAGGGACAGGACTTCTTTCTCATTGACAAAACCAAGGTGCTTGATATTCATCTGACAGTCGTTCGCAATCGTGTATGTCAAACTGCAACATTTTCTTTGCCTGTGGAGTAAAAATCACTTAACCCTTTATGGAAGTCCCCAAGGAATTAGCCTGGCTCTGAATGGCAGGAATGGAGGCTCAAGGCATGTGGCGTCTTAGGTGAATCCTCTCAGTACCTGTCACTAACCTGGAGCTCCCACTGAGCTGCCACCAAAGAGGAAACTCAAAATGGGTTTAACATGGACCTGCCTTAGTCTAGGAATAACCTCAACGGCATGACCCACTTCAGCACAATATGAGATGTGGGTCAGATCCAGAACTGCAAAATAAGGGAAGACATTTTTATAAGACCTCAAAATAATAAAAATGATGAGCTGTAATACCTTTCTCTCAATGAATTTTATTTTTCAGGGAAATAGTTTATTTAGCGTGCACCATGGAGATAACAAACAGGCTTCATTCTCTGTCCCCGCTGTGCGCATCAGTGAAGTTTATGTGAAATTAGCAGGGCTGAATCTTTGTGAAACTTGGCTATCGTGGGGAGAACAAAGAGGTTATATTGGGCACTGGATAATAATAGTAATTATGTGGGGATCCCAGATCAGGAAGTACATCTCTCTTGAAAATTCCTGGTTATAAATAATCACCAAAACAATACCAAAGTGCTCCATAATAGCTCACCCATAAAGTGTATGAAACCTGGATTTTAGAGCAGCTGATAGAGAAGATGATACGGGGGTTGTAATGACCCATAGAACTAGTCTGGGATAGAGGAATTTCATGAAAATCCACTAATCGTTTTCAAATAAACTAATTTTTGTTACTCAGTTAATAAGATTTTCTTAAAATAACCTATTGTTAAACTATTCTCAATCTTTTTTGGTTACCTCTAACTAAAGGAAAGTAGATTTTTAGTAGTAATACGACTAGGAAAGTGGATTTTCCTTTTATTGTTAAAGAAGTATGGGGAGGTTCTTGGCACTGAGGATGGACCCTGAGTGTCTTTGTGAGAACCTGTAACCTTCATTCAGCTGTCCAAGCTCTTGCAGTTGAAATCACTGTGGTAGTTCATTCCTTTAGTCATATAAGGAATCTGGACTCAAGCACTCAAGTCCCTTCTTTCCTTGTTAAGTTTCCAGAGGAGTTGTTGGTATTGCTCGAATAAATTAACCCTGGGTACATGAGGAATGGTAAACAGAGCACCCACTTAGGTGGCAAGCCCTGCACACCATCCTAGCTTCTTCCTACACCCAGTTTAGACACAGGGCACCTGGCTGAGTCATTTGTGCCTTATATGCCAACCACAAAACAGATCAAAACACTTCATGCTTTACAGCACCACAAGAGTTTATAAATGACCAACAGCATGAGAAAAGACAAGAAAATCCTATTGAGTTGGCGAAGAAAGGGAAAATGTGGAGTAAGGCCTTAAGCATTAGAGAAGGATCTCGGATAGTGATGGGAGGGGGAATGGATAGTTGTTTCCAGTAAGAAAAGAGAGAGAAAAGAGCTCTCAGATATGTGCCCAGATCAGAGGATCTGACACCCTAAATTTGCTTTATAGGAAGGGAGCGTCATTTTTTTGCTGTCATCTCAGAGAAACCAAAAGGATAAACCAGTGGCTTCTTGAGTTAAATGTCCACATCACTAAATCTGAGATACCACCAAAATTCGAAGTCATGCCCTCACCTGAGCTTTTCCCTGTCGCTTTGGCACCATTCCATGGGCGTCATCGTGCAGCTGTCTACACAAGCTGATGTGTACCTGCTGGCTTACCTCTCTGCTGGGCTCAGACCTCCTCCCCAACAAGGGTTGGTCTTAGACATCACTGCACCCCCTCTGTGTTGCTCCCCAAGAGTTTCATCAAAAAGCCATTCAATATATGGTGTTTGAGTAATATTTTTATAACACCTCCACATTCTGATTCCAAGGAAGCTGTTGGACACTATTAAAATTGTTTAAAAAACAGGGTTGTTGTTGTTGTTTTTGAAAATGAACACAGATTACATTATTCTATGTAATCTGATTGTAGCCATCTCTAAAAATTCAACAAGAACCCACTGAACAAGAAATAAAATGCCCACATTCTGTATATGGAGGTCAGAGGGGACACATAAGAGGGAAAGGGTTTTTTCTTCTCTTGGAAACTTTTACCAGTGAAAACATCTATTTTAAATGTCACTCAAATGCAATATTTGAATGAAAGAGGAAAAGGAATGAAAGTGTGTTTGAGATGGGGCAAAGTGAGTGACATGTACTTCTCTGAGTCATATAAAATTTTGGAGCTCAGTCATTTCCAGGTCACTGGTTTCTGACATGTCTGTATCAGTATTTATATTCTGGATTGCTTTGAAGATCTTCAAAACCTAAGCCCTCATGACGTTCACCACAACCACATTTCCCTTCAAGAAGCCTGAAAGACTGGAGTTACCTCTGAGTCACACGGTAGAATGAGATTTAACAGACACTGAGCTCTATCAGATGAGTTATTTAACTTCTTTCTATATCAGGTTCATAAAAAGGGATGATTCTAGGGAGAAAGGCAATAAATTAGTAAGCTGTCTTTCCTATCCCCTGCTTCTAAGAGGATATGGGAAATTATAATAAGCAACATAATGATTTGACACTTTTTAAAATGCCAAGTATACAGGGAGGCAGGTGCTACTTAAAGCTTCATTGGTAAGCCTTTAAAGGAGGAATAACTTTATGGGTAGAATAATGCCTCAGCGACACCAAGGGCTCCCAGACCAAAAAGAATGAACTGCCCCGGCCCTGCTCACACATCAACATAGGGAGGTGAGCTCATGGTTTAGAAAGATCTTTCACAGCTAAGCTTGAAATCCTAGAAATCCTAGATTGAAATTCTATTTAATCCTGGGTTGAAGAGATAATCAGATAATTCACTTAAAACCAGAACACCCCTGGGGTGCTTGGGTGACTCAGTCAGTTAAGCATCCAACTCTTGATTTCGGCTCAGGTCATAATCTCAGGGTCCTGGATCAAGCCCTACATTGGGCTCTGTGCTCAGTACACAGTTTGCTTGGGATCCTCTCTCTTTTCCCCTCCTCCAACCCTCCTCCAGCTCTCTCTCTCTCAAATAAATAAATAAAATCTTAAAAAAAAAAAAAAAAGGAACACACCATTCTTGAAGTACATTCAACCATTAAAAGTCTTAAAACGACGTCAGTACTGAATCTTGTGAGCCAAATGAGTCTCAAGATGTGTTTAGGCAGACGTGGATGGATGGGGGGCTCTCCGCGTGTTTGCTTGTATAACCCTGCATGTGTGGCTTCTGTGCAGGCGGCACCCTTCAGATCCACCCTGGGGAAGACTTCTACCAGTGGAAATGGACAGATGGTGTGTCTTGGGTTGGCCTGACCTCTAGACACCAAACTTCTCTTTCTCTGAAAGTTTAAACTTGCCCGTTTTAACTCTCTCATTGTTTTAACATTTCTACAAAGCAAGAAATGTTTACTGCTACTTTAGAAGGTAAATAAATGGGGAAATGGAAGAAGTCTGTGCTCATACAGCTGGACGAAAGGCAACAGCTACCATCAACTGATTTTACCTGGGTATTTCCCCCTTATTTGTTTTACAAATAAACTATGCACAATGTAGAAAAATGTGAGAATTCACCTAAGCTAAAAATGGGAGGGGGGAAGGCAGGGAGTCCAGCAGGGAGTTAAGGAAGGAAGAAGAGAGGGGAAAAAGGAAAGGGAACAACACATAAAGTAAATACTTATTTTTTAACTAAAAAAAGCCTATTTATGTTTTTCAACTAAAATCGGATCGCTTTATACACTTTTCATTGCCTGCCTTTGTAACTGATAATACATCCTTAACTTCTTTCCAAGTCAGTAACTGGGAGTGTTGGTACATTGGTTTGGTTTCATTTCCTTCTGCTGTGAGCCTCACTCCCTGCCCCTCAGCCACCTCACTGATGCCCCCGTCTGCTCTTAAACAGGATAGGTGCTCCCTACCCCCAGGCCTCTCACTCCAGTTTCCCTTGGTTCCACTGAATCCTTATGGACTTGCCCCCTTTTCAGGGAGGGCTTGCATTTCCTCTCCGCGTATCTCTGACCACAGAGACCCTCCACTCCTCTCCACCATCCCTCCTTCTGAAATTTAATTTCTTGCATAGTATTTACTACCTCCTGAGATGCTGTATAAATTAGATGTTGATTTCTGTTATTTTCTCTCTCCTGTTATTACAGGAAGCTCACTGTTATTACTGTAAGCTCGCTGGGAGCACCATTTTTGTCTATTTCGTTCACTGGTTGCGTTAGCGTTCTCTAGAGAAACAGAATATATATATACACACACACACATATATATGTAAAGATTTATTATGAGGAATTGGCTCATGCAGTTAGGAAGGCTGGAAAGTCCTGTAATGTGCCATCTGCAAGCTGGACACCCAGGCAGGTGTGTTCTATGACTCAGACCAGGTCCATAGCCCTAAGAACAAGGAGAGCTGATGATATAAATCCCAGTCCAGAGGCAAGAGAAAATGAGATGAGATGTCACAGCTCAACAATGACGCAGGGAAAAGCGGAAAAATCCCCCCTTCCTCTGCCATTTGTTCTGTTAGGGCCTTCAAAGGATTGGAAGATGCCCCCCATATTGGGGAGAGCAACCTCCTTAGCTGAGTCCACTCAAAGGCTACCCTCATTCCAAAACACCCTCGCAGACACACCAGAAATGTCTAATCTGGGCATCCCAGTCAAGCTGAAGCATAAAATTAACCATCATGCTGATGTATCCCTAGCGTCGCGAATGTTGCCCAGCACCTAGGAAGTACTCAGTATTGCTGAGTATATGTCGAGCATCATTGTTATGGCTGCGTTGTATGTAATCCTGAAACAGATTTACTATGTAGTTAGCACATCCTTAGTTTTGGACAGGTGGGTTGTTTTCTGTTTTTGTTGTTGTCAACATTGCTATTATAAACATCCTACACACACTGCATCATTGTAAACACCGTATCAGAACATCTTATTAGTATAAAGTATATAAAGGCACTTGCTGGGTAAAGGGGTACGTGGTTTTTGAAAGCTCTTGTTACAGTTCACCAAACTGCCCTCTAGAAGGCTGTACCCTCAGCGCCTAAGAAAAGCGCCATCGCTAATCCTCTGGTTCACTGACCCAACAACCAACCTACCTGGATGCAAGGATATTCGGAGACACTGGACCAGGGCCTTCTCAGCCAAGAGAACCTGTGCCTGCTGGAGCCACTCAGACACACAGACCAGCCCGGTTATGAAGAAAGAATTATTATCAGACGTTGAGCAAAAACATTCCTGTGGTAGAACTCGTTCACCACCAATTTTCAAGTCACGTCCCACTCATTAAGCTGATTGATTCTCACAAGAGCCCAGTAAGGAATGGCGCATGCTGATGGCCCATTTAGTAGATGGCGAACCAAAGCCAAGTTCATACGATAACCAGAATTTGTGATCAGAGTGACGAGTCCCAACATCTGGCTCGTCTTTAAAATTTTTTCAAAATTCTCCCAGAGTTTATTAAGACCTACTCTCTGATCAATATTCACCCTGGCTGCCCAGGTCCAAGGTGTGTTCTCCGCAGGAGGGTTTTAGAGGGACAGTAAAACTGCGGTGGTGTATTCGATTCTTGAAGTGCTATTGCAGTGTTTAGACTTGAGGGCTGGAGAGAGAGGCGACTGGGCAAGACAGAGAGAAGAAAGGGAGAGGGAGAGAGGGCGGGGAAAGAGGGGGAGAGGGAGAACGGGAGGGGGAGAACAAACCAGTGAGGGGCAGTTTCCTTAACAATGGCTTTTGTGGCATCTTTGGCCATATTTCAGGGCCGAAACAGTTTCTGAGTTCACAAACTATTATTAGTCTCGCATGTACAAAATATCATTAGAGAGATGTCATGATTTCTCCTGGGATTATACACAAAAGACAAAAATCTCTTCCTCTTGCCAACGTGGTTCCAGTGCCCCCCCTCCCTGCTACACCTGGAGCTTCTCAACATAATATTTTCTCAGTAGACAGAATCATCCCTCCCTTTATTAGCTGATATCCCCCTCCAGACATAAGTGCACTCATTAAATGGTGAGAGATTTTTACTTCTTAGCAAAAGAAAAAAAAATTATATTTTTATCTGTCTTATTTTAAAACATTGAAAAATAGGGTATTTAAAAGTTTTGTCTGCATTCAGATTTCCATGAAGAAATAGTGAAAAGATGACAATCATTGTTAACATCTATAAATTATGCATAAACTAATAGAAAAAGAAATCTCTCTCCCTGTCTATGTCTTTCATTTGTAGGAAGCATGGTTACAGAAATATTGTAGTGATTCCTGTCTCCCAGTACCCCTGGTATCCAGTGCTTTGGCATTACTCACATTTTACAGATGGAAAGACTAAGACTGAGAAGGAAATCACTTTTATCTTGCAGCAGAGCACGATGCCTATAGATTACGATCTGTAACTACGTCCACCCTCCATAGCCTCTTGAGAACAATTTAAAAAAGAAAAAGCCAGTAATACAATTATTGACATTTTTTAAATTTAAAAGAAATGAAATCCACTGGGAACAACTCTTGAAAGGCACTTTGCAGTGGCCCATCTGGAGTGGAATTTTCCATGATCAGTAAAGACTCTAGAGCCAATCTGATGGCCAAATGAAAAACAAGAGATTGCACGGATGCCAGGCTAGAATCAGACAAACAGTGCTCTCAGACAACCCTGGCCACTCGGGCGACCCAGCGCTGTCAGGTCTGTGCTACCTCCCCACAAACAGGGGTGCTTCTTTAGAGCCCCCCAGGTGATTCCAAGAGCATCCAGGGTCAAGAACCCACAGTAGCAAGCACATACAGCCCAGGGTTCAAGGTTTTCTTTCATGGCAGTAATGGGCATCTTGTCTTATACTTCTCCACGAGCTCTGGCTCAGGAAGTGCCTCCCCCTGAGGCTTCTCTCTTATCTCAGTTCCTTGGCAAACAGGGATTGGGTCCTGCTGGACACCATGTCATGCTTGGGAACCAGAAGACAAAGCTTTCCTTATGGATGGGTGGAGCAGAGTATTTCTGTGGTGCTGAGGGGATTCCAGAGCAGCTGTAAGGTCCGCAGAGGCCTCCGGGGAGCCGAAGGTTAGAAGGCAGCAATGCCACTGGATGGACATGGGCATCTAAGGTAGCAGTGGGAAGGACAGAGCAGTAGGATGGGGAAGCAGAAAGCATTGTGCCGGTGAGGTGCAGCCCAGAGACTGGGTGTGAGGAAGGGATGAGGGGGCAGACCCCAGGGACCCACTGCTCCTGGACCCGAACCCTAGATTTCATGCCAGATGCAATGGGGAGCCAAAGCAAGATTTTAGGGAAGGCAGTAGAATGGACAATCTCGTGTCTAGAAAAATGATCATTGTGTTTTTCCAATGGTGATATCAGTCACAATATTTAATTTGTCAGTAAGACGGACAGGAATAGAGCTTATTTTTAGAACCAACATTTCCTAGCACTCGCAGTTGGCCCAACTCCTGCCGAGAGCACCTTGAAGACCTTGTCTGTGCAATCTGCATCTGAAGGGCTTCTCCCCGAGCAAGGGGCATAAGTTTGAGCCAGGGAGCGCTCTTGACATGGGGTGGCCATTCACTTCACCGGCACAGCAGCAGTGGCTTTAGGCTTCTCCGTCCCTGTTGCTAGGACCTTCCCTGGCCGAGGCTTGGCTCTCACTGAGAGTTACTGCCCTCACACGTTTCCTATGCCTGACGGTTCTCCCTCTTTGCTGGTCAGAGACAGGATGGGGGTCCACACCCCAGCCAGGGGTCTGCAGGGTAACAGAGGGCCCTCTGTTCAGAGCTGGCTTCCAAAGATTTGGAAGCCAGAGCAGCCTCCTGGAGTGGAGAGAACCCCGTCCCGAAAACTGTCAGTACCAGCGTTTAGATAGTCTGTTTAAATCCCTTAGCAAGATGAAGCCACAGAATGTTGGTTCCTGCAGGCACATCTCCGGCTTCCACACTCACTGGATTCCCTCCTGGCTCTGATCCATCTCAGCCGGCTGCCACAGTTCCAAGATGAATTCCCAGCGGTTCCAGCAGCAGACGCTAGCGCCAGTCTTTTCCTTTTTGAAGCTCAAGTTCATTTTCCGAGGCTTACCTGCGCTGTGGGCACCGGCTTCGCCCACCTCGGGTTTTGGCAAGGATGTGTCTGCCAGCATGGTGTTCCCCGCTGCCTCTGGGCCCAGATCTCTTCTCTCTGAAGGCTGTCAGCTTGTCTGTTCCCCTGACAGACGTTAACTCCTGCAGAGAGAAATGCTAAGTGTTCCCACAAGCTTTGGATGAGTTTGCTCAACCCCAAACCCACATGCTGCCCCCACGTCTCCTCCAGACCACGGTCAGTCGTGCAGGGCTCTGCCCTTCTAGGCTACGGCACTCTCCAGGTTCACACTGAAGCCCAAGAAATGTCACCTGTGCCCCTTCGCGGCACTCAAGAAAATGCACGCCCCCCAACCTCAGACACCGCAGGCACCTCCCCCCACCCCCACAGAGGCATGACTGAACCACCCCATCAGGTCAGTGAAAAGCCTCAAAAACACGCAAGCATTAGCGTTCCCGGTGAAAGGAGGGTGTATGAAGCTGCTGGTCACAGACGCATCAGCAGTTGTGATGCGGCAACAGGCACTTATCAGACTGGTTTTAGGACAGCGACTTCACCCTGGGAAGACCCGAGAAATGACAAGGTTGTACTTTGAGGCTTTATCTCGCATTTCCAACTTCCACAGTAAGGCACTGGAACAGGGCCCCACTGTCAGGCTTTGGTGTGGGACTGAGAGCAGGATGGATGCCCTTGGTCTCCACCTCCCAGCCTGCGTCCCTCCTACTTCTCTCCACCTCTGCCGCCCTTAGAGAACATCAGGACCACGCACTGGGAAGGCCCACCTCTCCCAAGGTAGGAGGGATGGAGGTAGAAAGGGCTGTGAATTTGTAATAGCAGATCCTGTCCAAAGAATGACCTCCGGGGTGGAAGATCAGGACCAGAGGGAGGCAGGGGGAAGAAAGAGAAAGGAGGGCAGAGATGCTAGGTCAGTGAGGAAGGGGTTAGTAAAGCCAGGAGGCCATCATCAGTCAGAAACAGGCTGCATCCATCCAAGCCTCTGGCAATATTCCCCCACTAGGAGTAGTCTCCCCAGAGGGGCTGGTAATGAGTTTATATTAAGGTTAGCTGCTCCCCACTCTTTCCTGGCTGATTCTAGACCCTTCCATTTTCTGAAGAGCTCAATTTGGGCAGATGGTTCTTGAGCATTCAAGTCTTTGAGGACAAACCATGTTGCCTCCTGAAACCTCAAGAAGAGCCCTTCTCTTGCTCATCTCTAAATGCCAGGGACTGTTATTTGGGACTCAGAAAAGAGCTGTTCTGCTGTAACATGGAGGTTGTATGACTCTTTTCCTTGCTTAGCACATACGATTTTAGTGAGAAGGTAGTAAATATGACACTGTCACACAATTTATAAGTAATGCAAAAATCTCTAGGTCCTTTTGAAAAACATAAAATTATAATCATCAATGTCGTGTTAACAGAAGAGATTTAGAAAAAATATTTATATATTGGTATTTTCTTCCCTAAAACAGCCTTACATTTAGTGGACCCAAGAGTGATCTAAAAAGGTGTAAATCAAATTTTCCAGGCAAGTTAACATTGTATGTCAGAGCTGAAGTGCACAAGTATTGACTTTGTGCCCTAAATTAGTGTTTCTCAAATTTTAACATGTACAGGAACCATCTGTGCTCTTACAGAATACAGATTTGGGGCTGGAACCTGGGGTGGTGCATTTCTTTTTCTTTTTTTTTTTTTTTAAGATTTTATTGATTCATTTGTGAAAGAGAGAGACAGAGAGAGCACAAGCAGGGGGAGAGGCAGAGAGAGAGGAGGAAGCAGACTCTGCCGAGCTGGAAGCCCAACATGGGGCTCAATCCCAGGACCTGGAGATCATGACCTGAGCTGAAGGCAGACGTTTAAGCATCTGATCCACCCAGGCACCCTGAAATTGTGCATTTCTGACAGTCTCCCTGGTCGTGCTGAGTTATGAGTCTATTAAGAGCTTCCACTATTTGCTGAGTACCTTGTTCTTGTTACGAGTTTAGACAGACATCAGGGAAGGATGAATAAGCTTCCCAGACCATCTCCCTTGTATTTTTGTGGGGTTGGTTTTTTTCGGTTTTTTGTAATGGTTTTTTTGTTTGTTTTTATTTACTTTTTAAATTTAATTTTATTTTTTCAGTGTTCCAAGATTCCTTGTTTATGTACAACGCCCGGTGCTCCATGCAATACATGCCCTCCTTAATACCCAACACCAGGCTCACCCATGCCCCCATCCCTCTCCCTTAACCATTTTGTAATGGTTAAGGAAAAATTATAATCCTTCTCGAAGTTAAGAAATGATAGATGATGACAGAGTTTTGATTATACCATAATTTAACAGAACATTTTAGGATTTCAGAGGGCATGATGTTAGAGAGAATCCCAGGGGGGAATAAAGAGACAGGAAGAGGCCAGCAGTGAGCACGGCTTGTTTGTATCTATTTTTGACACTGCCCTGGGTTACGTATATAACATCTCTCTGCCCAAGTGGATTACAGGAACTTGAAAGAGGTTATTTGTTGAAGTATTTTAGAGTTAAGTTCTAAATTTTTAAATTTACAATTTAAAAAAAGAACATCTTCAAATGAAACATCTTCAAATGAAAGGACCAAGGAAATTTCTGCTCCTGTCCGAGGGATATAATCCAGAACCCAAGGAAGTGTTTGTTGGACAGAAATGTCAAAAAGCATCGATTTTAAATGAGGGAAGGCAGTCAGCAGACGAGCGCAAAAGAAATACCTCCCTTTGCCACCAATGAAAGGCTGCACATGTTGCCCTTTATAGAGAGTATACTGTAGTAGCGTCTGACGAAAGAAACAAACAATTTTCTGCTAAAAGGGGAACAACACTAAAAGGAATATCCAGGAACTTAATGAAAAGCTGTGTAAGGAACCAGAGGAGTGGCAAAGAAAGCTAAAATTCTTGGGGTTGCTCACCTTCCTGAATAGCGGTTTCTTCTTAAAAACTCCTTAATAATAATATTATAACGTCAATGCCAAGGTCACCAAGCAGAACAAGTGGGGATTTCCTTAGACAACTTAAGCCTGATGCCCATCCTGCACCTCTTTTCCTGACTTATCTACCCATCGTTGCTCAGCCTTCACTCATGATCATCGCCTCCACCCAGATCCCTCATTTATAATAAAGTGTAAATGTCCCTACGGGGGACCCAAATGAGCAACCTTCCATCTTAATACAATTGCCCAAATATATTCCACCTTTCTTAATCTATTCATCTCTATCAGATTTGTTTTTAAAAGCTACATTTTCAAGACTGATACAGAAATAAATATAGTCTAATACTAATATCCATTAAATCTGGAAGTAAGGATGTGTGTATTCTTTGTCTCTTTCTGAATTTTTAAAATAATTTATAATAGCTACTAGGAAATGAAGTGGGTGGCTTTTTTATTGACCAGGATGACGACCAAGTTGCTCTCCCAGAAGGGGTGGCACCAAGTCTCTCACCATTACCTGTGCCTAATTAGAATGCTGTGTTTGACCTGCAGTGGCTCAACACCCTTCCTACACATTAGCATCTCCTAGGAAGCTTTTAAAATATATACACGTCTGCTCCTCACCCCAAACTAATTAAATCAGAACCACAGCAGGAAGCAACTTCTACATTGGTATGTTTTAAAAGCTCTCCACATGGTTTTACTGTGCAGTCAGGCTTGAGAACCATTGGTTTAAAGAATAATAATCAGGGTGCTTTATAAAGGTAGCTGCAAATTCTTAAGCATTTAAGCTCTCAACATGAAAATCTTGTATATTTTTCTTATTGCCAGGAATCATTTGAAAGTCATGTGATACATATCCCCATCCTCACTGTCCTATATCCTCTCCGCATCCTACATCTTCTGCCCTGAGCCCACACACTACCACTGCTTCCACCACCCCTCCATGTCACCACTACCACCATCATCAGCAGCACCTCCATCATCACCACCACCATCACCATTACTATCACTACCATCACCATCACCACCACTATCACCATCACCATCATCACCACCACCATTACGACCACCATGACCATCACAACCACTGTCACAACCACCATCACCACCACCACCACCACCATCATAACCACTACTACCATCACCACCATTATCACCACCACCACCATTACAACCACCATCACCATCACCACCACCACCACCATCACTACCACCATTACCATCACCACCATCAAAACCACCATTACCACCACCACCACCACGACCATCACAACCACCATTACTACCATCACTATCACCACCACCACCATCATCACCATGACCACCACCATTACCACCTCCATCATAACCACTACTACCATCACCACCATTATCATCACCACCACCACCACCATCACCACCTCCATCATAACCACCATCACCACCACCATCATCATCACTGCCATTATCATCATCACCATCATCACCACCAATACCATCACCAACAATAACAACCAGGATAAAAAGGTTAAATATAGAGGTAAGGCACTTACCTTTAATTACCAACTTTTTCATTTGGATATTCAAACCTTTAAAATTCATATGGGAGTGGTCTGGCATAGGGTTTTATAAGCTGGGAGCTAAAACACTTGCAACCTAGGTTCCCAAGGGACATTTAGATCTAATTTTAGATATAAAGGGATTTTTAGATCTAATTGGGTATAAGAAACCCTAGAAACATTTTCTTTTATCCAGACAGCCTACAAGCAATCAATCTATCAGTGTCCCTTTACATAAAATTAAAATACGTGGGTTTTGTTTTTTTTTTGTAGCATTTAGGTACACATTTCTAAGCAATGCTTAATAATTCTTGGTTTTCTAGCTAGTATGAAAACTTGACAGGTGTAGGCCAAATTTGACCAGTGTATAAAAGGTATTTTTGCTACAATTAAAATGGCATACTGTATCGAGTGGAGATGGCAGAGAAAGAGAAGGAAAGAGAGAGAGAGAGAGATGAAGAGACTAAAGTCCCTGACTTGCTTTTGTAAAACTAGTGTTTGCCTTTTAATCACCCCAGCATTCTGCTGAGAGGTCCACCCCATGAAACTATTCTATGAAAACAAAAACCAGAAAAAGTTCCTGCCCTATGCTTCTGCTCTGCTCGTTCCCTCTATAACTCACCTTTCTAGGGTCATCAAACATTATTTACTTAGACTTAGAAGATCAGGTTATACCCTTGGAATTCCTTGTGTTCAACTTCAGGGAGACATTTCTAGAATTTATTAGCTTGAAGTACTGTGACTTGAAGTACACATTATTTTACTGGAAACATTCCTACAAAGTTACCCCCAAATGCCATCTTGCTATATTTGACTTTGTACAGATTTTTGGGAAAAACACAGTAGGTTACAGCTTCATGTAGGGTCATTTTGTTTGCTGCTTTCCTGCTGCTTGCTTGGATGGGGGCAAGGTGAGTAGAATTATAGTCTGCATTCTCCTGAACTGTACCCAAATGGTATGCTTCACGTGTCTGTGGGATGTGCAAGGAAAGACCTTTTGACACCCAGAACTGCCAAGTTATATTCCTCAGTATGTGATTTACATTTGCCTGGTTTCCTTCAACCCCAGGAATCAGAATTCTCAGAGTCCATTTCATACATAGGAGATCTGATTCCCACCAGGAGTCTACGTGCCTCACAGATGGGCACATCTTACCGGGACAGAGTTCCTGGAGCTGTGTCTTCTGGAGCCTGAACAGGGCTTGCAGGCAGAAGGATTGTAGGATGTCAGTTAAATACTCTCAGGAAGAAATGGTCCTTTCATATTATGAACAGATTTATAGGGCCCAAGCTCTTTACCTTAGAAAGGTGAATGTGTTGCAAAATATATTTGAGAGAGATGTAAGTTCTGCGATCTGATTTCTCTGAACCTGGTATCCAGAGCCAGGAAGCAAGCAAGACAAATGAATTGCTACAGACTAGTTCACTGATATGAGTGGAATTAGGTCCTCCCAAAGATATGCCGAAATCCTAACCCCATACCTATGAAAGTAGCCTTATTTAGAAATAGAGCTTTTGGGGGAACCTGGGTGGCTTGGTTGGCTTGGTTGGCTTGGTTGCCTTCAGCTCTGGTCATGATCCTGGGGTCCTGGGATCAAGCCTGGCATCGGGCTCTCCATTCAGTGAGGACCCTTCTTCTCTCTCTCCCTCTGCCCCTCTGCCTGCTTGTGCGCTCTCTCTCTCTAATAATCTTAAGAAAGAAAAAAAGGAATAGTGCTTTTGTAGATGTAATCAAGTCAAAATCAGGCCATTAGGGTGGATCCTGATCCAATAAGACTGGTCTCCTTATAAGAAGAGGAAAATGACTGCTGACAGGGAGGTAAGAGGACCTCTGAGGGATGTGATGTGTCTACAATTCAAGGAATTCCAAGGACAGCTGGCAACACCAGAAACCAAGGGAAAGGCACAGAATAGATGTTTCCTTGCAACCTTCAGGTGGTTCTACCCACACCTTGATTTGGGGTTTTGGAAGCCCCCCAGACTGTCAGAGACCCATTTCTGTTGTTTTAAGGCACCTGGGCTATGGTAGCTTGTTATAGCAGCTCCCTAGGAAGCAGACACACTATCCAGGAAACTTTTGTCAGGGTCAGCTGCCCTGAGGAAAAACATGAGACACAAGCCTGTGCCTCCCTGCCCATGACCCCTTCTGCAAAAGCCCACCTCCTCCTGGGGAAGCCTTCCTCAAAGACCCCAGTGCTGCTCTAGTGAGCTCACCGCACACTGAGCCTTATTTCTCACTGTGAAATGGATGTTAGGAACCACAGATAGGAATCTCAATCACTGAATCACAAAACTGAGAGTGTTCAGAGGTGAGACATCACTTCCCTAGACCTGAACCTCGTACAAGCCCCCAATTCTGGGAAGTAGCAGAGAAACTGTTGCCAGTTTAAGGTAGACCCAGTCATGTATGATTTGCATGTGTCCTTGGGGCCACCCCGCAGAAAGCTCCTCCCTTCTTGCTTATAGATGCAGGTGGGTTTGGGCGAGGCCAACACAGTGATGATCTCTGTCCCTGCTGTACCTGCCAGCTGGTCCCCAGCAGGACTGGCTCCTCGTCCTAACCTCAGGGTCTCTGCCAACCCACAGCCCTTCTGACCTTCCAGCTCCCAAGGTGTTGGGCTTTCTGGCAGGTTTGCCCCTTCCCTGGGCCCAACCTCAGCAAACCAGGTGCAAAACTGCTCTACCCTGCAATCCCCAGGCTTTCCTTCCCCCCACTCCAGGTTTCCAATGTCAAGGAACTGGCTTTTCTTCTCCGTATTGAGCCTCTCCACTTTTCTCCCACCCCAGATAGGAGCTATTATCTCTTTTCTGGTGAGAAAATAGCTGATCCGTCATCATATCTGCTTTCCAAATCTGAAGTTTATAAGCTTTATGCTCCTCTGAGACCCCCAGGATTTATGCCTGGTGTCTGAAGCCAAACTTTGGAGAACTTAGAAAAAAGAAAAATCTGTCTGGCTCTCATTCCCCAGCCCTGGCTCCCCAGACTGTTTGGATTTCAAAGCCAAGAATGTTGCCATTTGTTCTTACAGTGCTCTTTTGTGCCACCCTTCCCAGGGCCAAGGAGCTTCCACCTGTGGTTTAAGTGGTGGCAAGGCAAAGAACAAGGAGGAAAGACTGGGAATGCCATGAAAACATCAGGCATAGCGGAGGGTGGAGGCTAGGGGAATCACAAAGGATCACTAGCACCCCAAAAGACTGCCTGTAATACCTTCACTGTTCTTTCCCCCTCTAACCCAGCTGAGTTTGGAGAGCCAACCCCGTCTGGAATGGCCTCAGTTTCCATGGATGACCACCTCCCCATCCATTCCCCAGATTTGCTACACAGTCCCCTGATATCCAGCCACAGTAACCACAAGATGACACTCAGTCTGGCTGGCCCAGCCAGCTGCCTCAACCTCACACAGTTCCTGAATGCTGACTGCCCAGGCGGGTTTGCCACTTAAAGCCAAGTAAGTGGGAGACTTTAAGCATCCTCCAACCCTGCCTTCCTTTGCTTTATCCCAGTTTGCCTGACTTTCCCTTCATATTTCCAGGGGGAAAGAAAAGAGAAGCTGTGTCCAAAACAAGGCATTTATTGTGGTGAAGTGCTTGCTACTACTAACCTCAGAACTACTGCTAACCTCAGGACATTTGCACTTACTGTTCCCTCTGCCCACATCACTTCTTCCCCCCAGGAAATGTGCATTCTATTTCTTCTCAAATGTTATCTCATCAAAAGGGTGGTCTCGCCCTAGAATAACCACCTCCCCATCACCGCCCATCTTCTCTTTCTCCTTCCTTTAATAACAATACACATACCATTTCCTGAAACTTACATTGTATTTATAATATGCAGCTATCACTTCTTGCTTTTATCTGCCACCAAAGTGTAAACCATCCATGAGGATAAGGACTTTGCCTTGTTCATTGCTGGGTTCCCAGGACCTGGAACAGTAACTAGCACAGAGTAAACACTTAATAAAGGTTTGTGAGTGAATGGTGACAGCAACAACTGAAAATTATATCCAGATTCGAATGGGGCTTGGTTTTGTGCCGACCTTTGGTTAATAACTGAGGCAGGGAGGGTATCTTAGTAAAGAGAGAAACTTGTGCTAACTCTGGGGTTAGCTATGATTATAAAACAGTATAATGCCACCTTAATCCTACAGAGTTGGCACAAGTGTTATTTCATCCTGGAGCTCTCCACAAACAGAACTTCACCAAGGGTCCTGGTGAAGACCTTGATCATGAGGGGCCCATGACTGAGCCTAAACAAGCCACAGAACGTGAGGGTACTGGGGAAGGTGGAGGTGGAAGAAACCATCTGCGGGTGAGTTGGGGGCTATGCCAAGGTTGAACCAGGCAGGGGGGGAAAAAAAAAGAGTGAATTTTGACTAATTAAAACAACATAGCCCAAGCGTTTTCTGTGTGCCAACACAGTGTTAGGGGCTTGGGATAGGACACCCAAAAGTCACGATTTCACTCTCAAGAAGCATAAGCCAGAGGTTCTAGAAATGGCTGTAAAGCTGGAGTGATAGCTAGACTTTGAAGGAAGCTAACATGTGGCGGTGAGCACGGCAAAGCAGCAGGCAGCACTTCCTCTGCTGGGAGGGCTCTCAGCCCTGGCTTCCTCCAGTGGGCACATTCACAGACTTAATCATAGGTTATATTTAAAAGGAGCTTACATGCACGATGCCTTATTAAAAGTGCCTTTTGCTGACTATTTTTAGAGGATATTAATCATGCTACCTTTTGATTTGAAATTGGGACAGGGTAGCTCTAATTACATGAAATTCTTTAAGAAGCTTGCAAAGACCCAGGTGACCCAGCACTAAGCCCACGTTGTTGCTGACCCTCTGCTCTTGCTGTCAGGGAAAAGCCACTGGTTAGCAGTGGAGGACACTAGAGATGATGCCATGTCCTGGATGTCAGCATGCAGAGCTGGAAACAACAGGTTTCACAGTAAGATGGTGACAGCCACATACCCTAGTTCACCATTAGAAGCATGACCCAGGCTCTGATATAGAGTTTTGTTACCTTGGAGCTTGATAATAAAAGACAAAGGGACTTTTCATATATATAACCTTTTTTTTTTTTTTCAACTTTTTTGGAGGGCTATAGCCTGCAGGTTAGAAATTTTGGCAACAGGTTGCAAAGTCTTTAGAATGTACTTAGGATCTGCTTTTCTTCTGCCCCACTGTGCTCTGGGAGAATGTCTTGCCCATCACAAGCCATGGTCCCTTGTGTCATGTCATCTACTGGGAGGGAGAGCACTGCCAGGGCTCTTCAGTGTGGTTCACGAGCTTGATGGGAGCAGAGTATTTATAAATCAAACGGAAGACAATCTCAAGAAAGGGTAGTTTGGAGAGAAGGGAGAATTCAGTAGTCACCTTTTACTATAGCTGCTCTGTGACACCTCACCACAAACCACGCTGAGTACACAACCACCCATTTATGACCCCATGGTGTCTGTGGGTCAGAAGCTAGCCGCAACTTAGCTGGGTCTCTACTCAGGTTTCAATAGGCTGCGGCCAAGGTGCTGGTGGGGCTGCATTCTTTCCTGTATCCTCTCACAGACACATGTGGCTTTTGGCAGAATTTAGTTCTGGGCAGTGGTGGGGCTGGGGTTCCCATTCTTTCATTAACTTCAAGCCCAGGACAGAGTTCCACTCCTAAAGCTGCCCACGGTCCCTTACCATGTATCTACCTCTTACTTGCATCCTTCGCTTGCTTCAAATCTCTTCTGCAAGGAAGAGCCCAGTGGCCTTAAGGTGCTCACCTGATTGGGTCAGGCCCACCCAGCATCATCTCCAATCTCTCTTAAAGTCAACTGATTTTCAACCCCAATTATATCTGCAGATTTCCTTTACAAAAAAAGCATATAGTTTAGCGTCAGAGTAGGTTCCTGGGAGAAGGTGTGTATACACTGCAATAGGGATCTTGGAGAGCACCTTGGAATTCTGCCAACCATGAGACATAAGCACCTCAGCCCATATCTTCTAGGGTTCAGCCAGCTATCAAACAACAGCTATTTTGAAAATTTCCTGCCTCTTTCTGTTGTCCCTCAAATCCCACCCTGAATGGAGGACCAGCGAGCCCTGCTGTGTGTTAAAGGAGCCTTTTCTAGGGACCAGTTTTCAACTCAGCATGAATTCTCACCCATCCCTGTGCCAAGCTCTCCGAGTGCAGTCAGGCTGGGGAGGGTATGGGAACACAGCATAGACAGGATCTAACACATGGTGTCATCTGCTGTGCTCCACAAGCATGGCAGAGTGAGTGAGGTCCACAGGTACCAAGAACTGGAAGGTTTCTCTAACAGTGAGAAACTCTCGACCAGCCGAAGAATAACGGAGTAGAGACAGATGGAGGACTGTGTAGCAGAAGGCTGGGAGGCAGGACAGTGTGTGGCAGGGTTCTGATGATTGACAACTGATGATCTTCACTGTTTTATCCTGACTAGAGGTGACACATGCTGTCATTTAGAAGTTCAAGGGCTGGTGAGTAGACTGGTAGGGGTTGAGCAGTCTGTGGTTCTCAGCCCGGGGCCAGCCTAGCCCAGACCAACTGAACCCAGGCCCCTGAAGATGAGCCCCAATGTCTGCTTATGACAATATGTTGAAGGGGCAGTAGAGAGAAGAGTGTGGAAGTCTGAGGTTTAGTGGAGATTGGGTTTTGCTTTAGGCTTTGAGTAATCGCAAACGCTTTCTGAGTAAAGGTAATTTATGATATCAGTGGGCAAGTCACCACCTTCAGAAGGTGAAGCTGGCAACAGGACAGACAGTGGACCAGAGGAAAAGGCAGTAGGCAAGGGCAGAGAGTTGAGGTAGAAACAGAGAGGATGCAGGTAGGTAGAGGCGCCCTGGGAAGCTCAAAGGGGAGGTGGTGAGAGCTGGTCAAGGCTCCTCCTCCGCTGCTCTTCCATCTGGACCACGCCCAGGCATGAATGTTCACTCAGTAATGAGTGACTGCCGGATTTTCCCCAAAGCCACGGGAGGCATTTACATCACTGACTTTTAGTGCTTTCCTAAGAGAGGGATGTCGAGGTATGGACCTGCATTGACAGAGTCCTGACGATGCACCTAGCATATCTGGCTCTGTCCAGACCTGCTGGGGATCAACAACCTGGACGAACAGTTGCCAGAGTCGAAAGGTTTCCACTCCAGCAAAGCGGCAATGTGGCTTTAGGCATTTTAAAAAGATGACAGCTCTCTGAAAAGTCTTCCTTCCACAGACAGCCCATGAGGCACAAAGTCAAAGAACAGGTGAACCAAGGAGCATCTTCACCCTTGTTGGTTGCAGCATGACTTCCGGCAAACAGGCAGCTTCCTCCAGGGCCAGGCCTCTGAGGTCACGGCCCAAGCAGCTGCGGGGCTTACGTAGGCTGCCAAGTCAGAGTGACTGGAGGGACTGAATGTTTACCTACATGGACCTCCAAACTCTCCACTATCAAGCATCGCTAAGGATACATCATACAATTTCAAATCTAAAAGGATTCTGAACAGCTTTGAACACAATTGCCCAAGCAGCCAGAGAAGTGCCTGAGACCACACCACTGGGAAGCCATAGAAGGAGGGTCCAGACTCCTCCTTTTGGAAAAGAAGTAAAGACAGTGCTGGCTTCCCAGCCCTGGAATCGGAGCTCTGTTGGCTGCTTGGTCAGGTGGGACCATCAGGTGACAAGCTCCCTATCCATGTTGGTGGTAGCTGGTTCACCACTCCAAGACCTGGTCCTGCCAGAGCTGTGGGGTCTGGAGCTATGCCGGGACGACAGTGCCACCTATTTTTATAACGCTTGAGCTAAGAATGGTTTTACATTTTTTTAAAGGTTGAGGGGGAAAAAATATTCAAGAGAGACAACATGTGGTTTGCAATGAATAAAGTACTATTAAGTGCTCTATTTAAGAAAAAGCTCGCCAACTCCTGAATTCCAGGGCAAGCCTACATTTTCAAAGAATTGCCAAAGGTCGGGGGAGGAGAAGAGACTTCTAGAATATCATGCACCTATTTGGAAACAGAGCTGGAAACTAGGATCCCAGTCTCTTATTCTACTATCTAGAGTGAGGGGCGTCACAGTGTAAAATCATGTGAACACACACAGTCACAGGCACATGCAGACACACCCACATACAAACACAGGCACACTCACCCATGAGTGTTCACACATATGCACACACATTCACACATGTGTGTACATCCACACATGATCATACACATACACACAACACGCATATGCACATGCGCAGGTCCCACAGACCCCAGGAGGACTTGGCATCAGGACCTATGATCATGAACCAATAACACTGATTTTTCTTTGGAGCCTGTAAAACAGTCTAATATGAAAGCAGTTTGCAAACAAAAGTGCCCTCGAGGCAGAGGTTGTTTTTATTAGAGTTGGACTTCTACAGTCCGATGGGTGTTGGCCATGACTGGAGGTGCCCTGGTGCCCTGGAGGTGCCCTGGTGACAGCCCCACGACAGATCCCTCCATCAGTAGCAGCTTGTCTATCCTCATAAGATGGCCTCTTGCTGTTTCCTGCAAACTATGGGGTGCCAGAGTGAGGAAGAGCAGGGCCACACCGTCTCCGCACTTCCATTAATGAGTGACTTTGCAACCGAGAAGCCTGGGGACCTGTTTCCAGGAGACCAGGAGAGAGAAGGATGAAGATTCGCTGAGTGTGAGTGGCACAGGCTGCTACACGGTGAACAGAAAACCGAAGTGTGCAATAAAACATAGAGCCGAGAGCAGGGGCTTTGAGACACCGCGTACGCATGCGCTGTAACTTCTGGTACATGTGCGCCGTAGCTTCTGGTACGCTTGGGCCGTAGCTTCTGGTACCCATGCGCCGTAGCTTCTGGTACGCATGCGCCGTAGCTTCTGGTACACTTGGGCCGTAGCTTCTGGTACGCATGCGCCGTAGCTTCTGGTACGCTTGGGCCGTAGCTTCTGGTACGCATGCGCCGTAGCTTCTGGTACGCAGCTTCCGGCACCCATGGCGGACAGGTTTTATCAAACTAGACTCTGACAGGACAGCCCCATTTCCCCAGCACACATATTGCCTATTCAGCACGCTCTGTCCACCCATGGCCCCCTCCGCTATGGAAACAGGGTAAAGAACCATTCTGGACACACCGTGGAGAATAGAAAAGGAAGAAAAAGCTTGTGGAGTGAACCTAGATGAAATTTTAGGAAAGGAAGGTCTGGGAGCCTCTAAGTGAATTCCTATATAGGAAACCCACCTGCAGAAATCACAAGGAAGAACCTCCAGCCTGTTTGGGTGTTTCCAAGGACAGGAGGCTTCCTACCTCACAAGGAAGCCCTGTCATTTTTAGGGAGCTTTACGTGTGAGATTCCCCAAAGCACGTTTCTGAGACCTCCTTGTTTGTCTTAGCGCTGCGCGGTCACTCCGCACCCGAAGCGAGTCTCAGGACCCAGCCGTCTTCTCATTCACTATGCAGTGAGTGAGGTGTCCCTCCAAAATTCCTGACAAAGCCCTAACCCCGATGTGACGGTGTTTGGAGGTGGGTCTTTGGTGATTACGGCTGGATGAGGTCAGGACAGTAGGGCTTCCTGATGGGATTAGTGGGCTTAAAACAAAAGGAAAAGAGAGTTCTCACTGTCTGCACACGCGCTGAGTGAAAGCCCTATGAGAGCACAGCCAGAAGTTGGCTGTCCACAGGCTGGGCACAGAGGTCTCACCAGAAACAGAACCCTGCCAGCACCTGGATCTTGCACTTCCCACCTCCAGAATTGTGAGGCATAAATATCTGTTGTTTAAGCCCTCCAGTCTGTGGTATTTTGTGATGACAGCTGGAGCTAAGACACAGACTAAATAGACTTACTTTCTACAACCTTTCTCTACATCTCGATCCCAGACCTTTCAGCTCTCAGCTGCCTTCTCTTGGATGTGCTCCAGTGTGTCCACGATGCATGCATATTTCTCTACCCAGAAATGACACCTACTTCAGTAGTTCCCTGTTTTCTTCTCTATCCTCCCAACTGAACCAGGAGCTCCTTGAGCACACATGCAGACACAGGCTTGCATCCAAATACAGACAAACACAAAACTGTGCTTATTTCCAATGCACCTTGAGTGCTAGGGTCAGTATCGGCTACAGGAAAAGCACTTAATAAATATTTAAAGCATGCATGAGAGAAGAACTACAGCAGGAAGACGACCTGTCTTACCCACAGACTCTAAGTAAACTCAAATTTTCACCAGTGGTCTAGGCTTTAAATCATCCTTGGTGTCATGCAAAGGTTGTTTGTCAGAACACTCTTTTTCTCCTGAGCCATCTCTGCGCATGAGTTCTTATCCATACATTCCCGGAAATCTTTTGGAGTTTGCCTTCTAAAAACTTAGAGGCAGATTCTTGCTTTCCTCCAAGCACAGAAGTCCATGAGTTAGCAATACATTTCCCACCGAAACACTTCAGGGTCAAACCAGCTTGGGAAACACTACAAGTGGAGAGGCCCAGGTGAAAACACCTATTTTGTGGGACCCAGAATTTTCTAAATGTATTTTCCCAAGGAAGTTTGTTGCTGTGAGCAATCTATTAGCCTCTGAAGGACTGGTAGAATGTGGAATCTAGGATAGGCTGGTTAGTCTTGCTTAACCGTCTGCTTCCTTCTTCCTCCTCACGATTGCATACCCCCAGTTGACAGGACTACATTCCACGAAGTCCCAAACACACCTAATTTTGGGTGGGTGACTTCAAGTCCAGTGGAGCATCCTACCCACCCTCCCCACCTCCCTTGAGTGGGCAGAAGATAATGACTTGGCTCATAGTCCCGGAGTGGTCCAAGCTCTGCCTGTACATGAGAGTCTGGGTTTCCCCCAAACAAAGAGGCACTTTCACTGAGTCTCTCTAGGAGTGGGAGTTGGTGTACAGGTGCTTCACAAAAGCTCATATGACTCTTTTTTCCTGGACAATGCCTGCATTTTGTCTTTTTATGATAGGAAATGAGATATAAATGTTAGGATCTCGAGAAGCCTGTATAAATGGGTCAAAACATCATTCTCCTGCTGCTGCTTGGGCTCTCCAAAGACCAGACTATCCAAGCTTGCAAGAGTTCTGGTTTTTTTTTTCTGAACATGGGCTCATCCAGCCTAGAACTACTGCTTGTCTTTGCTCCCAACCCAGCTTGCATACATGTGCATACACACACCAACACACATCTTTGTGCAAGGCAGACATTGATTTTTTTTTCTAACGGCTGGGCATCTGTGTCAAGCTCTGTAATTTTACTTTGCTTGTAATGCCAAAACACAGAGCCCACACTGTAGCAAAGGGAGAAGGTGATGTGCCTTAGGATAACAGGCCTTTCTTGTACCTGGAAATAACCTCAGGTGAACCATGACACAGTGAGCTTAAACCTGTCCTATGCTTAAGTGACCAAGTGTGGAGTTAGGAGCAGCCAGTGTTTGTCATAGCTGATCCCCTCACCACTCCCACTAGGCTACCTTGTTCCAATACAGGGAAGCCTCATAATTAAGAGCTTAGCATTAAACAGAGCATCCTGGGGAAGCCATTAGGAATATAAGTGACACTTCAGCCCAATAATGAAACCCAGCTTTGTTCTGGAGATACTTCATGCTCCCCTGTCCTCAGAGTAAACTGTGGTTAGCACTCTAACTTGTGTAAATTTTCTTTAGAGCTGTTCATATATCTGCCATGGCCCTATCTAGATTGTGAACCCTGAGGGGGGAAGGGACTGTGTTTTGTTCTGGCTTGCCTCCCATCACTCAGTGCCGATTGTCAATACTGGGTGCCTAGCAGGAGGCAACCAGCATTTATTGAATTACCTTGTTGCTGAAGGTTGGATTCCTTTTGCCTTTCTCAATCATTTTTTCTACAGACCTCACTGAAGAGCCTCCTGTGGGCGAGAAAGATGATTACTATACTGTGCATGTCCTCCAAGGGTTCACAGTCTAGTACTACATTCAAGCATATACACAATCAGTTATAAAACTAGGTGGTATAAGCAACAAGTGAACATATCAGGAGTGTTGTGGAGTGCCACCATTTTCAGATTGGGCATGTGAGAGGGATGACAGCTCCCCAGCCCCAACTACCGTGAAGTCAGAGCTGGTCCTCAGTATGCCCTTAACATCCTCCAACTTGCCACTTCTGCCTTCCTTTTCTTCCCTCCTCCAATACCCCCAGCCCTGCCTGACCTTTATTTATCCTTCTGTGGTTCAGTGGCAGGTAGAGTTTACAAAACACGCTAAATGCCCTGATAGGATCTCAGCTAAGGAAAAATGCAAACAAACAGACATGATTGGGATAAACATGTTCTCTGGTTTCTGATGCTGGGCACAGCCCCTGGGGAGGGCCCGATGCTGCACTTTCCACCTTCCTAGCCAGTTCTGGCCTCCTGCCTGAGCTGTGCTTGGTAAGAGGAGGTTGGTTGACCAGCAAGCCTGCTGGCAGGCAGCCCAACCCATTCAGGGATGTCTAGAGAGCTGTGCACTGAGCTTGTTTCATCACTTGCTGATTTAAAGTGCTGCTAAATAAATCACTGCAATCTCACAAAGCTATCTGCTTGGAATTTCAAGTCACAGTGTAAGGAAAGAGATAGAATATGAGAACGGGCGCGCGTGTGTGCGTGTGTGTGTGTGTGTGTGTGTGTGTGTGTGTGTGTGTGAAACACTAGCTCTGTTCCTCTCTGAAGAAGGTAATTCTTTTTAAAAAATCCCTATCAACACAGCAATAGTCACAATGGGGTGTGATATTATAACTCCATGCCCAGAAATAATTCAATTATCCTCCAAGTTTACTTAAGTTGAAACTAGCATTTTGTTGTGTTTTCTCCCTCTAGCCTCAGTTATTCAAAGCTGAATGCATAAATTCTCAAAATGCAGATTGACAACAGGCAGAAAATCACAAAAAGAACTCAGTCCCTAAAAGAAACTATTTAGCCATGTACTCCTATCGAGGATAGATTCAGACTTGTCATTTTTTTTTTTTTTAACTTACGCCTTCTTTAAGAAAATCTTGTAATCCCTTTTCTTTCTCTTTAATTTTCTCTTCTCTGACTGGTGTTTTATCTTGCAAAATGTCAAACAAATTAAGTGTATGAATTTCTGGTGTGCTCCAGAGAAAGAGACAGACAATATACACCCACTTTTGTTCTGAAACCTGGTATTCTATTAAGTTCAAACTAAAACAACAGTGTCCAAATCCACAGTCCCAGGAAATAAGGCTCTGGAGAAGTAGGGCAGGGTGGAAAGCAGCCTCAGAGCAAACCTCTGGTAAGTGAGCTGGGATGGGTAGAAACACAGGAGGGTCCCACAACATTTCTGTTCTACCTTCTGTAAGGAAGAGCAAACTTACCTGTAGGTTTAATCTCAGGGGCCTGTAAGCCTAAGCAGAATTAACTGCCATTCACTCCACATTAGGTTTAGTATATTAACAAAATATCCTAGCCCTTTTCATTTACAAAGCAAGTTGTTTGTGTGAATTTCATACTTGTTCCTCAAGTTTTCACGTTTGGGGGAAGAGGCATCTCACAGATCAGTGATGTTTTTCCTAAGAACGTTCTTCAGAGACACATTTTGACGTTATTAGATAAAAATCATAAGGATATTCTTATGTGATCGGTTGTCCTATTGATTATTGACTGGCAGAAATTGCAGATAATGCCAGTGGACCTGCTTTAGACTTTCACAGTCATTGGGATAGACCTGGGGGTGGGGTGAGTGAGAAGTGTCTCATGGTTTAGTCATCATAACTGAACCAGAGGTTGCTGGTTTTCAACCTCTGAAAAGGTTCATTCCCCTTCTTACTCAATTCCCCTTCTTACTCAATCCTGCCACTGTGAGTTCCCTGCCATAAAGGTGTAGCACATGCAAATAGTGTCTGCATGGCACACAGGTGCAGAACAGTTTCCATAAAACTATTCAATATCAATTTAGGGGCTGAGCGCTTTGGAACATGACTTGCAAGAATAAAAATGTTCAGTTTGCTCGGACTTGAACCATACAAGATCAATTAAACAGTGAAACTATTGGTGTTACAGGTGGACGGGCCAAGCCTCCAGCCCTTGCATGCACTGGTTTCTTTCTTTCTTTCTATTTTTTTTTTTTTTTTTTCACGCAGTGGTTTCTTGAGTAGTTGAACCGAGGCCGCCCCCGATCTGGTATCTTTGGTCTCTTGCCCAGTTTTTCCAAAATATATGATTTCATGGATTAAATCATCCAAAACATTGCTTTGAGCTTGGACTTGTCCAACTTCCCTGTTTCCTGTGGGTTATCCAGGCTGTGTACACATGAACCTGCCCATGTACATTTCAGAGTGTGTGCTTGCTTGTTCACCAACCTCCACACATGTACTACCGTGACCCGTGTTCAGTTCTCATGTAAATACATAGGTTTGTCTCTGAAAGCTGTGACTCTGTGGTCACTGCCTTGATTTGAATGTTGACACTTGTGGGGTGACTTTGGTCCAAGCCACTTAACCTCTGAAAGTCTCAACTTAGTCATCTGTAAAATAGAAATAAGAATTCCTATCTCAAAGAGTTTTTGGTAGAAATGAAATGCGATCGTGCGTGTGACCAGAGTGTCACACAGTCTGGGCCCAGTTGAGGGCTGTCATCCCACACATTTGCACACAGGTCCAGGCTCCGAAGGGCCCCACACTTGGTTTAACACTCTGCTGTCATCGTGTTGAAATTCTTAACGATGTTGAACAAGAGATCCTGCATTTTCATTCTGCACTGGGCCCCTCAAATTATCTAGCCAGTCCAGGACCCAGTAAATATTAGCTGATATTATCAATCATTGCCATGGGTTCTTTATTATTTCCAAGCTGAGCACACAGTCAAACTTATGGTCTTTACCCTTATCTTTTGACTGGAGATCCACTCAGCAATACCATTAGAGATCTGAATTAATCAATAATAGAAAAATATAAGTTAGGGCTGAGAGTATCCCACAAGATGAGACAAACGTTGCCTGCATGTCCTGAGGGGCTCCTGTGGAAATGGCCAAGGTCGTCCTTCTACCTTTGAGTCTGTTCCAAAGAGAAAATTACTCAGCCTTAACCTCTCATAAGCATTGAAGTGTGAGGCCGGCGATAAGGGAAGACCCAAACAATCAACTGCAAGCTGCCATATAACCCACAGCAACTTCAGAAGCATGGAAGCACCAGCTGCTAAACCCAAGGCAGCTCAGGGCAGAAGCAGGGGTCCTGGAGAGGCTCTACCCTCCACCCTGCAGTCTGGGCTCTTCTGGTCAGTGGGCGATGCAAGCACAGGCTGGAAGTAGAGGAGGAAACAGCACGAGAGAGCTTGGCCTCTGGAACTCGCAGGAAAGACGGTGCTCTGCACCACCCCCTCTCTGAGAGCAAGGCAGACAGCAGCCCCGCTCCTGGACAGCAGGCTTCTGGTTCTAGGTTCTTCTTCCTTTTATAGAAATAATGCCTGTTCATTAAGAGAGCTGATGTTAACTTTGGAGGTGTGACCACGTAGGAGAAAGCTTTACAAACCCTGCATGCACATTTCTAGAACTGCCGGTGGAGATGGAGCAGGCCCCCAGGGTGGACCCACACCTCCTGCGGGTGTCCCAGTTGCTATGCTCCCCAGCTAATGCCAGAGACACAGGGAACACTTGCCCTTTGGGCATCCCAGATCCAGACTCCAGGTGGCCAGTCTGCTCAGGCTCATCCGCATATTCTGTCTGGGATGTTATTGGTCACGGCTCCTTTCACGTCCCAGCAGCTTTGATTTGATTCTGTGCCTGGTTTGTGCCACTAAACCTGGAAGATGTATTCTTTCTTGATGCTTTCTCAGCTGTTACTTCACATGTTAGGTAACGAGCAAATTAACCAGCTTCGCTCCCAAAGGACAGCCTCAGACAGCTGCCTTGCCCTGTATTGTCTGTTTAGAGCAATGATGAGGATATTCTTGCTTTATACATATTTATTTTCATTTGCATGTAAACATTGGTTGGTTTAATAATTAAACACCCTCTCCCCCCTTAAAAGAAGCTGAACTATATTTTTGTGGGGAATTCACCTTTTATTTAAAAATCCACACATTTAATTTAAGAAAAATGAAATCCATATGTTTCTGACTTCACTTATCCTAAATCTATCGAAACATTGTAACAGCTGCCTAATGCCCAAGAAACATTTTGATGTTTCTTAATAGGTTTTTAAAAATATTTTTCTTAAAAAAAAATAAAAGAAGAAACAGGTGGTTATACTTTGAGAAAGGGAAATATATCCAAACACCAAACTTCTGCTGCTTTGGACACATTTCATGTTATAGACTCACCTCTCCATCACCATTGATCCAGCAGCCTCACCGTCTGTCTGTTTACTCATCTGTCTACTAACACACATTGTTCTTTGAGTGATTTCTAGATTTGAAGAGGGAGCATGACTCATGTATAAAGAATACCCAAGAGTACAAATTCTGCAGGTGTTATTCAGGAAAAAGTCTCAGCCCTGGCTGTTATTGTGCCCAGACTTCTGTCCTCCTGTCAAGGGTAAAGTTGGCCTCGGGGCCGCATCTGGCTCTCTTCCAGCCCTTCCATCTGAATTTTCTGCTGGGAAGGTGGGCAGAAGGGGCACAGGGTCTACATCAGCCTTGGCACTTCACACCTCAACTCCCATGCACCCAGAACACCCAGCCCAGACTTTGGTTTGAGCTCTAGCCTTCATCTGAGAATATGGTGCAAGGCAGAGAACACCAGGGTCAGAGGGGTGGGCGAAACTCCCATTCCCTGTTAGCTGTGGCTATGGCACCCCCCCCCAAGCCATATTCTTAGTCTAGAAGCCACAGCTGGCCTGACTCCAACTGTCCTGTCATTCCCCCACATTAGTTCTTATCAACTCAACTGCCCCCTGCATTGTTATTCAACTCCTATGCCAGTGTCATGCCAGTAACTGTCTTAGGATCCCTCAGTGTCAAAAGGGGACCATGAAAATAGGAAGTGGAAGGTAGTGAACGGGAAAGAAGATTCAAGATAGTAGGAAGAAACCCTAGGCACAACAAAGAAATACGGGAGATGGAGGTTAACAGTGCATCTCACAGGACTTGGTCTTAGTCTATGAGACCAGCAGAGAGTTCCCCTGATCCTATGATGAGGCTCACACAAGCATCCAGGCCAAGCTGCAGTGTCCGGGGACCCAACTGAGCAGTGGGTATGGTGGATATTAGGAACAAGAAAACCATGATGAATAAGGGCATCGCCAGATCACTCTTTGATCTTGGTGGGATGAGACCCTCATTGAGTCATTCCAAAATTTATAAACTTTTTCATCAAATATAAATAGGAGATAATAAAGAAACCAAAGCATTCTGGTGTACATTGTACATGTACACACTCTCCCTCAAATGACTTACAGCCATTTTTAACCCTTCCCCAAGAGTGGCCCTTGAAGATACAATAAAACAGGATATTACTGAATAGTTTCACTATTTTAATGCACTATGTGGAATATCCTGGAGTGATTCTAACAGTGCTCTGAAACCCAGAGAGGCAGTTTTCATTTGTGGCAGACTGGATTAGATTCCCAAGAGGCAACTCGGGGGTGAGTTTGGGTCCCTGCCAGCTAGGTACTTGGGCTTGAGCCAAAGAGATAAATACTGGTCTTCAAGTAAAACAAATGCTTAAAAGGTCTGTTCCGCTTCTGCAATCTCTGTTTAATGGTGGCTGTTGCTGACATTATTGCTTTCAAATCTTTAATTTATCTAACCAGACGCATAAAGCTCCTTGTCCATCTGTTTTTCAGCAGGCCAGGGAAACTCATGAAGTGTATGCCTTCTTTGTTACTGCAACACACATGAGTTACAGGGAAGGGTTAACTCAGCATGTAGCAAAAGCTCCTGTCTCCCACACGTCCAGGATATAAGAAGTTGCTATGCAAGATGCCCACTTTGGAGACCTGTGGTCTCCTTTTTGAATTCCCCACACCCTCCCCAGGACCTATGTCATTCTCTGTTTTGGCTTGCCTCTGCTTGTGCAGGTGCATTGGTTGCAACATCAACCAATGATGGTGCATTGGTCCATAGCACCTCATCCCTCAGGCCCGCCCTCAAGAGAACACAGTCCATCAGCTACACTGTCATTTCCTGAGCCCCATCTTTACTACTTAGTCTCTACTAAAGAGGCCACAGCCATCTGGTCAACCAACATCAGCTTCTTAATGGAAGATGAATTGGCTTTCCAAACTCGCTCCTTAATGGATCCAAAATAGCACTTTGCTACCTTGTTTGGGAGTATGAATGACATAGGAGTTTTAAAGCCAAAGCAGGACAAAGGTTCCGTGTTACCTAAATGACGGAATGGTTCCGTGTTACCTAAAGGATGGAATGGTGCTACAAAGCACAGAAAGAACTTATTTACTTCCTTCCAGTCATGGTCAGTCATCAACCACCACATCACACTTACACATTGTTCCAGTTCTTGATTGGGTTTGAAATGAGCCAGAGTGAGCTAAACCCAAATTGCACAAACATATAAAGGCCTAAGGCAAATATTCTTATCAGAATCTAGCTTAACCAGCTCCAAGAATTATTGAAACTGACAACTTAGGAAAATGACTATACATTTAAAACACAAGCTCCAGCCTACATACCTGAGTTTTTCCACCCAAGTCTATAAAAACTTCTCTTGGAATATATCTATGAATTCTTACATGAAAAGCACAGAAAGCAATGCCTGGCATATAATAGGTGCTTAACAAATGTTAGCCATTCTTAAGATCAGAAGAGGGGTCCCATATGAAGAATGTGACCTGGAGTCCATGGAAATGTTGATAGCAACCCTATACCAAGAGTAGTTCATCACAAGCAGGAACTCTGGTTCCTTCCAGGCCCCCACAGTATGTGATTCATTATTTACTCCCAAATCCTCCAGATTATTGACTCACAGGCTGGTTTGACAGTCCCAAGGAATAATTCACTGCCTAGAGCTCTGCTCAGGAACCCACAAAACCTCATCTGCCCTCCCTCCACCCATTTTGGGGCCACTGTGGATTTCTAGCAGCACATGCAACGTGCACCCCATCATCATTCCCTACTTCTACTTTCCCTCCCCTAAACTATGAGAGAGACATCAAACACACAGCTTGAGAACCATGTTTTAAAACTGTCACCCTCATAAACAACTTCCAAGAATTTTCTGTACTGTGAATTCTCAAGAACATTTGTGCTTTATTTGAAGACTGCCAGCTCCTCTTTCCTCCCCACCAGTCTCTGCCCATCGTGGGAGCCCACTGTTATTCTGCTTAGACAGGTCTTGGGCTGTATGAGTTCCGTATTGCCCCCACACGTCCCAGACAGATGTTCTTCCTTGGTCTGGAGCTCAGCTTCAGTCTGGACCTTCTCTTAACAGCAGTCCCTAGAGAGTAAGAGAGTCAATACTCTATCTCACTTTCCCAAGTGCTCTTCTTGATAATGTGTACAATTTATTTCTTGAAGGCTATTTCTAACACAGCACGCACATATTCAATTTAATTCTGTGATATTGTCCTTAAAAAGACCTTCAGGGAAATTTTTTGGAATTATGTTCTGGATAGCATAAATCGCTAATCACAGATCCCATACAACTCACTCCCATATTTGCAGATTTCTTTCTCTACATAGCCATGTAGATTAAGAAAATGGATGGGCCCCCCTCACTGGCCCCTGACACTGTCACCTCCACCATCACCACGGCTTAGCCAGGACACCATACTGATGGGAGACTTGCACTTTCTTCTTCCCTTCCCTGCTGGCAATGAGGTCATTCCTGGGGAAGGCAGAGTCCCCTCCCCTGCCCCACTGTTTCCATCCACATACACATAAGAAAGTTAGCAGTGTCTGCTGCCCGGAGCCTGCACTTTCCTGCCCGACCCACCCTCCATAGGAAGGCCAAGTGATGATGAAAGTGACCCCCCCCCCTTTGCTCTTTGGAGACCACTGACACATAAACCCAAAGTGCAAGATACTATTAATATCTCAGAGCTGGTGACCTTGAGTGACCCCCCCTCCCCCGGCTTTCCTCTCTGTTCCTCCGTCTCATTAGCTGCCCGCTTGTTGTCGTAATTTACCATGCAGCCTTCTGTTATTTTTATCATATGGTTTTTCACCATCTGCCGTGTGGCTCTACAAGTGACATTGCTCTTTGCAAGGTAAGGTCTGGCCTGCTCTTCAGTCTATTATTCTCCTTCCATTTATTGTCTAATTCACTTCAAATGTAGCTTTTGGAAGCAAGGAAGACATAAACATACATGCATAAACACGTATGTGTAGAAATATGAGAGACAGAGAGGGCATCTAACTCTTCTTCAAGAAACTATAAAAGCATTTCTGATATTAAAATCTCAAAGGGTGAGAAATGAGATCTGTACGTCACCCAAAGTAAAAAAAGAAAAAGTAAAGAATTTCCTTGTATTGATGCTGTCCCTGCTGCAAACACTTGGCTCAGGCCTTCCAGGGGCTGGTGACCCCTCAGCTGCTCTCACGGGGCAGATTCTTGTCGCTTTGATCTGAAGACAATGCGGCCTGTACCGTTCTTCCCTGTGTGTACCCAGGACACCTCAGGTGTTGTTAGAAGATAATTTCTTTTTCTAAAAAGGTAAAATTATGACTCTTGTACAAACATAAAATGAACATGTGCCAAAGATTCTATTGAACTCATTTATTAAAAAAGGAAATTGTACAGATGTCACAACAGGTTCAAAGAAGTCAAAGAACCACAAATTTACTCAGAGAACAGAAGCGTTGAAATGGTTTTTCAGTGGGGAGGAAGATCGATTAAACCTCTGTGGACAGAATTTATTTGTGGGTCTATGCAAAAGAATTATTTTGCATTGGTAATTATGATCGCATTGCCATTGGTTCTCTACAATTTACAAATTATAAAAATAGCTCTGTGGCAAAAAACAGCTAAGCAGGAAGCCTAGAAGGGTGTGCTCTAAATAATGCATAGTTTTCCATTGAAAACATCCAGTATTCTTCATTGTTTATTCCTGAATGTTCACACACAAAGACTGGCTGCCTATTCGCCCTCCTCCATTCTCCTTCTGGCAGCCATTAACAGTCTCCACTCATCCTGTAAGCTCCCACCTTGGCCATGGTGGGACAGCAGGTGAATCTGTGGGCGCTCTGTTTGCCCAAGAGTCCGCAGTCGACGACTCAACCCTCTCCCATACTGTGTTTCTGGTCTATACTTCACTTCCCCATCCTCCCTCTTCCACCCAGTCGCTGCTGGGCAGTGAGCCAACATCCCATCAGCCATTACATCAGAATGCCCCGACCTCAATGTCCAGCTAAGACCAGCTCTGCTCCTTCAATAAGAACTGCACAAAAGTATTTAAAAGATTAAGGTCCTGGTTCCATGAGGCCACACAAAGCCTTATCTTCTCTTTCCACCCATATATGGAAACCTCAGGATATGACCTGATTAATTACAACTTCTCCCTTGGGTGTCAGTCAAGGTCCAACCAGAGAAGCAGAACCAATAAAAGGCATTTATGAAGAAACTTATGGCAAGCTGTTGGCTTCCATGATTGAGGGACTGCCAAGGCATGTCAGAATTCCACAGGGCAGGCTGTCAAGACAGGGAAACCAGAATTCTCCAGCATGGGCTGAAGTTCTGGCTGCAGGTGAAAATTATTTTTCTTAGAGAAGCCTCAGCCCCACATTTAGGGCCCTTTACCTGATTCAATCAGACCCACTCAGGTTATCTAGGAGAAAATCAACTGATTAGAGACTTTAATCACATCTACAGAATACTTTCACAATACTTCAGTTAGCATTTGAGTGAATAACTGGGCACTGTAAGCCTAGCCAGATTGACACAAGATTTGGAAAACACAAAATTGAGTTAAAGACACAAATCAGGTTATGCTGTAGTGGTAAAGAAAAACCACTTGATTTGTAGTAGTCACAAATCCTGGGTTCCAGACCTGACACTGTCACTGGAGCCACTCAGCTTCCATGTACGTCCTTAATTTGTAAAACGAGATCTCTAGTCTGGGTAAGATACCTGACGTCAGATTGCATTGTTTTGTATTTGTGAGGGATTGCTACTGATATGTGTATGGGCAACCAACGGGAAACTGGTGTGTGTCTTCCAGGTTACTCCTAATAAAACATCTTCAGGTTTTAACAAATTACTTTAACATAGCCTGTCACAGAATGGAAATAAATAAGCAGACAAGACCCTGGGTGGGAAGGCAAAAATAGGAAGTTCAAAAGCAGGTGCATGTTATTCCTTTGGCTTCTGACATGTTCAGGGTGAAAACAGTGTTACATGGGATAATGAGAAAAAGTTTAAACACAAGATGTGGAAGTTCATTTCAATTCCATGTCATGGAAATATGAACCAAACACAGAAAGAAGCTTACTTCCCAGTTCCCCTGTTCTGAAACTCGAAGGCTGTGAGGATATGCCCTGGGAAATAACAGACTCTCACTTTGGAGAATTTGCATGTTACAAAATTTGGCTTTCACGCAGGGAGGATGACAGGTTTTGTTTTTTCCTTCCATTTCTTTAATCATGAAAAAAAATCACAGCTAACACTTCCAGTATACAGTTCTATTATCCTCATCAGATGGCGGTGAGGAGGAACTGGAACTTAATCATTTTGGAGGATATCCATTCATTGATCTCTAAGGTACTGAGAGAATTCATCATTGAAATACTCCCTAGTTTGATAAGACACACTTATCTTCAACATAAAAGAAATCACTCCCTTCAACACAGGCCCTTGGGTTTTCACTCAGCCACTAAAATCTCAGACACACCGTAAACACCAAAGAAACAAGAACCTGAGTTTTCACGTTACCATGTCAGCAAGAACATAGACTCTTAAAGCCCTTTCAAAGATTTTTTTTTTAATTTAATCATTCATGAGGGACAGAGAGAGAGAGAGGCAGAGGGAGAAGCAGGCTCCCCACCGAGCAGGGAGCCCGATGTAGGACTCGATCTCAGGACCCGGGGATCGTGACCTGAGTTGAAGACCCAAACATCTGAACCACCCAGGTGCCCCTCTTAAAGCCCTTTTAAAGGGCTTGCATCAAACTCTCTATACAATAAGCTATACAAATTCCTTCTAAGATGGCTCCCCCATTTCTAGAGTGATTAATTCCATAAGGCAGGGTTGCTGGTTCTACCTCTGGCTCCCAACAGAGGTGCTGAGATCTTCAACCTGAAGAACAAGTGAGTTCTGAAAGGTCACGTACATCCCTCCTCCTCCACCCTGGGCCTCTGTCTTTCCTCTTCTCTTCTTGTGCCCTACAAAATGGCCAAGAACTGGACATACATGTGGATGGCACCTGAGCATAAAGAAGAATATCCACAGTTACCTAAAAATGTTTGTGCCTTTCCTGTTCCACATTTTTCTGTATAGTGGTCATTTCTGGTTTTCATGTGAATAGAAGTAGATTATGCCTTTCAGCATCACTTTGAAAACACAGCTCTCTCTCACTTAAAACACACTCTCTAACAGTCTGAATGTATATTCAAATTCAAATATTCAAATTATATGTAACAGTTACTCGAGCTCTTCTAGCACTCCTGTAGAGATATTCTGTGTATGAGTCAGGTTTGGGGTTAAGGATAGGGCTCAATCCAGGACCCACTGAGGGTCTAGCTAGAAGCAGTGAAGGCAAAGAAACCAGGGTCCTTGATCCTTCATGGAATCATGGGGGTGCTAATGACCCCAAAAGCACTCTTGGTTAAAGGGAGATAAAATGGTGTCGCCTGCATTATGAGAGGAAGCATTGACAAGGCATATATCCCCAGGAAGCAGGTACCTTTGGGGAGACCTCTCCTGTAACAGTTCAAATTTAATCATGTGACTTAAGCCAAAGGGTCTTTCTGTCACACCTGAGCCCCAGTCATTTCTTCAAGTCTTTGTCTTTTAAGATACATAGTCACAAACACCTCACATGTCTGGGTACATTGTTGTTTACTTCTCTGGAGGCTACATCTCTTCCCTGGGTTGTTTTACAATGCATTGAACAGTGGCAAAAAATTGTTTCACTCAACTTCTGACATTAAAAAAATATATACCAATAAAATTACAAAAAAAAATTAATGAATTGGACATCCCTTTCCCTCACCTCTGTCAAACGTCAGGTGCAGGCAGATGCGTGGCTACAGACTGCTGTTCCTCAGCCCCAGAGCTCCAATGCGGTCAGTGCTGCCAGTGACATACTGGCTGTGACAAGCCCATGTTCTCAGAGGGCTCCCAACATTTCAAGCAGTTTAAGCTCAACCTCCAAACTGTCAATATTGTATAAGCTCCCACTTCCCTGCCAAAAAAAAAAACAAATTCCATATTTTTTTAAATTGCTTAAAGAAATAATACTAAGGCAGTAAGGCTTTTATAAATCATGGAACAATTTGTTTCTTACACAAGTCCTAGCAATGCCTGTATCAGCGGAACATATTCTAGAAGGGGAGCCCTTTGTAGAGGGGTTTATAAACACACTAGCTCTTAGTTCCTGCTAATTATGTGTTTTGTCACACATAGCAACGTACCTATTTTACTTTATTTTTTAAAGATTTATTTGTTTATTTTGGGGGGAGAGAGTGCGAGCGAGGGAGGTAGGGGGAGGAGCAGAGGGAGAGGGACAAGCAGACTCTGCAATGAGCAGATGGAGCCTGAGGCTTGATCCCACAGCCCTGAGATCGTGACCCGAGCCAAAAACAAGAGTTGGATGCTTAACCTTCTGAGCCACCCGGGCACCCCAAAAAAATATTTTATTTTTAAAGATTTTTATTTATTTATTTGACAGAGAGAGAGACAGCGAAAGAGGGTACACAAGCAGGGGGAGTGATTGGGAAAAGCAGACTTCCTGCTGAGCATGGAGCCTGAGTGGGGCTGATCCCTGGACCGTGGGGTCATGACCTGAGCCGAGGGCAGATGGTTAGTGACTGAGCCCACTCAGGCACCCCACAAAAACCTATTTTAATAGTACAGTTTCCTTATGCACAAAAATCAATTTTAGATGTCAACTGAACTCTATGAATAAAGCAAAATAGAGTTGAAAAGATTAAAAATATGAATGTCTGACACAAGATGTACTTCCTGAAGAATGAATTCTCAAGGACTCAATGATAAAATAGACAAGGCTTCACTCAAGTCTAAACCAGATCTCCAAACCAGATCTCTAAAACATCTAAGTTAGAGTTTGCCATGTAGCCACCACAGGTAAGCGTTGAGGGTACAGCATGTGGCCAAAGAGCCATTCAATTTCTTCACATCATCAAAGGTCATTGCCACGCTCACTTTTGGGGGCAGAGTCCAGGTATTAGCAATCGCCGAATTTCAAAAGCTATAAGCTGAAAAAATTCTTAATTTGTGTTCTTAATAATTTGAACAAAGACAAACTAAGAGATCAGGAGCTACTCCTCTAAAATATTAATGAATAAAATAATACAAAATAAAGCAAAGTTTTTATTTTTTTAACTATTTATTTGAGAGAGAGAGAGCCCTCACATGCACGCACACACAAACGCACACATGCACACACACACCGTAGAGGGAGGGACAGAAGGAGAGGCAGAGAAAATCCCAAGTAGACTTTGCATGGGGCTGGATCTCATGACCTCTAGACCATGACACAGGAGTCCGATGCTCAACCAACTGTGCCACCCAGACACCTCCAAAATAAAGCAAAACTTTTAAAGAACACAAAACCTGTTTAACCCCACCCCTCGATTTTACTGGATTGATCATCCACAATGGTTTTTTCCCCAGCCATTAGTCTCAAGAGCCTAAATTCCTCATGGATATTGCTCTGTGATTAGATGTCTTGAATTCCCCTTATAATGTTTTTTGCCTTTTTAAGAGACTCTTTCTACCTCCTAGAAAATCCCCCAGCTGTGGCTATTGTGTAAATCTGACCCCTTCGTCCTTGACTCAACGCTGCTTCTTTTTACGGTGGCAACACTTGTGTCACACGCCAGTCAAGACATCCACCCTCTTTCCAATTAAACCCTGGGGCTGTCTGGAGGGATGACTCAGCAACTTAACCTTTTGAAAGCATTATACTCTTTCACAAAACCAACAAAATGTGCTCAACTAAATCAGCCTACCAGCCAGTGCAAATTTAAGAGGAGGAAACCCAATTTCTTCACATTTCTCTGACAAGCCACACCTGGTAATCACTTGTCTCTATAGCAAAGTCAGACTTTTCCAGGTTAGTGCCCAGAGGAAAGCAGGGTCCCCAAAGCTGACAGATGCTGTCTCAGCTTTTCATGATTTTTAGCTTAAACTAGAGTGGAAAGAAAAGTCATAATTTTCTCTGCAGGTTCAGCTGCTTAAAACTACCATCCCGTTTAGTGTTAGATCTGAGTTAGATACTAGTCTTTCCTCACCAAGCTAAGGGCAAAATAATGTGTGTGTGTGTAAAACCACATTTAGAAAACAGAAAAGATAAGTTACAAGACTTCCTTGCTTGCCAAAAGAGGCACACTGGCCATTTACTTTAAATAGTGACCCCTCCCACTCTGTCCATTGTGCATATAAGGTAGACCAGAATTTAAAGTTCACAATCAACATTGGGAGAATTCAACTGTAGTATAGAGTGAGGTTATCTGATTCTAAATAAGCAAAATAAAGCCCTTTTCTACAGCACCCATAGGAGAAATGCCAACTATTGGCAATTCTGACACCTTATGTAAGATCGAAGCCTATTCCAAGAAAGGCTGTCTTCCAAACTTCAGTCAAGGTGTTGAGGAACAGGGCCAAGGACTGGTTGTTTGATTAGAATGGAGATCTGTTCTTCTGTAAGGCTGCTGGAACCATCTGCTTAACTGGGTGCTGACCTGCAGCTCTGTCACCAAAAGCCCTGGGAATTCTGCCTCTCTTTCCTTTCTAGTCCCTGGGTCACCAGAGTCCAACATCAGGTCCTCAGTGAAGCTGGTGGTCCCCTACTTGCTTCTGGACTGTGAAGGGAATTATTTAAATCTGGGGGTACAAAAACCAAGATGGAAAGTGTTCTCTTCTCTGGTACTTCTCAAGGACTCAGCACGTTCCTCAAATGTCTCCTCCCTCCAGTGCTCAGCTGCTCTGTACTTTGTGGATACAGGATGGGTCAAGGATAGGTAGGAGGTGCTGTCATGCTTTCAAGAGGTAGTAAGACATTGAATACACTGGGCGTAGTAAGAGGGAGGGGATAGGAGGCTCTCCTATCCCTTTGAGAGAGTTACTAAAACACTGAAGTATGCTAATCACACTTCTAACTCCTGTGATAGGGAGTCCACTAGCTCATAATCATTTTTTTTTATTTCTTTTCAGTGTACCAGAATTCATTGTTTATGCACCACACCCAGTGCTCCATGCAATACGTGCCCTCCATAATACCCACCACCAGGCTTACACAACTTCCCACCCCCCGCCCCTTCAAAACCCTCAGATTATTTTTCAGAGTCCACAGTCTCTCATGGTTCACCTCCCCTTCCAATTTCCCTCAACTCCCTTCTCCTCTCCATCTCCCCATGTCCTCCATGTTATTTCTTATGCTCCACAAATAAGTGAAACCATATGATAATTGACTCTCTCTGCTTGGCTTATTTCACTCAGCATAATCTCTTCCAGTCCCGTCCATGTTGATATAAAAGTTGGGTATTCATCTTTTCTGATGGAGGCATAATGTTCCACTGATTGTATATATGGGCCACATCTTCTTTATCCATTCATCTACTGAAGGGCTTCTTGGTTCTTTCCACAGTTTGGCGACCATTGCCATTGCTACTAGTTCATAATCTTATCTTATAGATGTTATGAATTTTGTTCCCCCCAAATTAATATTCTGAAGTCCGAAACCCCAGAATCTCAAGTTATGACAGTATTTGGAGATAGGGCCTTCACAGAAGCAATTAAGTTAAAATGAAGTCATTGTGGCAGGCCCTACTCCAATGTGACTATAAGAAGAGGTAATTGGGACACAGACAGTCACAGAGGGAAGACTAGGTGAAGACACAAGGAGAAGACAGCCATCTGAAAGCCAAGGAGGGAGGCCTCAGAGGAAACCAGCCCTGCCAACACCTTAATCCTGACACTTCTAGCCTCCAGGACGGAGGAAATTTTCTCTGAGGAAGTAAGTTACTGTGGCTTAAGGCCGCTCAGTCGCTCGTGTTTTGTCACCATATCCCTAGGAACATAAAACACCAGAGTGACAGTCCTAAGTGCAAGTCAGGAAACAATGAGTAGATAAATACCAATTTTATAAAAATAACAAAATGTTATCCTCATCTTCTGCCTGCCAGCCTTCTAAATGTTTTTCATTCCTCACGATGTTCTCATAGGCTGGGTGTCATATCACCCCCATTTTACAGATGAGAAAAGTGAGTTAGGCAGAGGGAGGTGAGGAACCTGCACAGTGTCACACAGCTTATGTGGTGAAGGGGAGATGTAAACCCAGGCAGTCCGACCTCAGGTTACATTTTCATTTCCCCTCCACAGTGAAGATGAAAGTTGCCAAGATAAATAAAGTGGAAAAGAAGGCCAGAAAGTGATGGGGGTAGAGAGGATCTCTGTGCTGGGTCAGGTGTCAGTAAAGACTTGGAGGAGGTGATGGAGAGAGACACGCAGGGACACAGAAGAAGAGCTTCCCTGACAAGTACAATGATCCCAGGAGGGAATGAGTTTGGCTTGCAGAGGTTGGTATATGAAGGAAATCAGGGAATGAGGGAGTGAGTAATGCAGAGTGTGCTTGGAGATTCTACTAGGGCTTATAAATCACCTAAAGCTTAAATCTTGTCACAGGCATGCTGAGAAACCCTCAGAGGCTTTTATTTTTTTTTTTTAATTTCTTTTTAGCGTAACAGTATTCATTGTTTTTGCACCACACCCAGTGCTCCATGCAATACGTACCCTCCCAGTACCCACCACCTGGTTAGAGGCTTTTAAGCCAGAGAGTAAGACCTTCCATCTGATTTATGCTCAAAGCCAACAATCGCTCTAGCTGTCAATAGAGAATGAGCAACAGGAGGCACAAGAAGGATAGCGAGGACATAAGTCAGGAGCAAAACAGGCAAAAAGGGCTAGTGGCTCCAATTAAGGTCAATTAAGTTCATATCTGGGAAGATGGTAGGAAATGATCAGTTCTGGGATTTCCTTAGAACATAGAGCACCATGGTCTTCCCCCTGAAGGGGGGAAAGTGATCACAGAGGAGGTCATGGAAAAACTGGTAAAGCCTAACTTGTGAAATATTAACTTTGAGTGTAATAGGATTCAGGAAAGAAAAGAATCTATGGGGCACCTGGGTGGCTCAGTGGGTTAAGCCTCTGCCTTCGGCTTGGGTCATGATCCCAGGGTCCTGGGATCGAGCCCCACATGGGGCTTTCTGCTCTGCAGGGAGCCTGCTTCCTCCTCTCTCTCTGCCTGCCTCTCTGCCTACTTGTGATCTCTGTCAGATAAATAAAGAAAAAATCTTTAAAAAAAAAAGAAAGAAAAGAATCTATGTGTGTCTAGGTTTGGGATTATTCCCAACTGGGGAAGCAACAGGAACAAAGATGGAAATAAGCGTCATCAGTGTGGTGAGTGGTCCACCTGGACAGCATGGCAGGTAGCCTAGTGCGATGAAGTTGCCCTAGGTGTTCGGAGCCCAACAGCAGAGTGTATTTGATGGAGTGCCTACAGGGAGCCATGGTGGAAGGTACTAGCAGGGTGAAAAATGAGAAACAATGGGAATTGAAAGACAGAGGAGAGAGCCTAGGATGTAAAATAAGTGTCTATTCTGTTAGTTCAGGGGAATTTAAATGAAGACATTCTAACATTAAGAGACAAATACAAACAGTAACATAGACTCCCAAGCCCCAGGATATTATAACATCATAATTGAGATTTTTGTTTTTACTTTTTCTAAGTTGACAATAATCTATTGAAACCAGGAAATTTCAGACACAAGTAAATCAATAAGACCATTTGTTGGTCTTCCAAAACCCCACATGAAACAGAGATAGCAATCATCATCTTTATCCCTACCACTGAGATACAATGAAACAGTCATCAGGTTGTCAGAAGCCCTAAAATGAAAAACCAGGGCTGTCCCCGATGCAGGTTGCCTGTGGAGATTTAGAAGTACTATATATATTTTGAAAAAAGTAATAAAAATCCATGTTAAAAAGCATAAACTCATGGACAGTGAAAAACCTTCCGTAGCCGCCAGTTCCCAGCCTTCTGTCCCAGAGACAGCGCCTGTTAAGAGTTTCTTGTGTGTTCTTCCAGAGATAGTCTGTTCATATGTATACACATATGTGTGTATGTGTGTGTGTTTAGATGTACTTGGTTGTATACAGTATAAAAATATATACTGTCTTAAACACAAGTAGGAGACTACTCATACACTTTCTTTTATAAATAGCTTTTTCATTTAACCACATTATCTTGTAGATTTTTCTGTAACAGTTACCTAAAGATTTATTTTTTTTTATTTCTTAGAGTTGTTACTTACATTAAGCTTTAAAATTGTACAAATATTTTTATTGGTTTTTGCCTTTCATTTTATGTTCTGTGTTTGCTTTGCTTTGTTGTGTGTGTTTTTCTGAAATTTACAAATTTCAGAAGACTAATGGTCTCATTTTGTTCTCTATAATATATACTATTGATTGAATCTATTAACTCTCCTCCATAAACTTAATTTAAATTCAGGTTCTGTGATTTTCAACTACCTTTCCTCCTATGTCACTGCCTCCTTTTTCTTCATAACAATGTCAGTATTGTTATTATTGTCAATATTACTATTTCTAGTTCATCCTGGGTATACCATCATTCCTTTCAATAACGTTCTTGTAGTTTCCTATGTGAATTTTTTAGTTTTAAATGTATCTAATCTTCTTGTCTCTGTAAGGTTTGGAACTGAACTCACTTTCACTACTATCATCTCTTTTTCTCAACCACCTGAACTTTATTAGTTATACTATTGTCTTGCTTTTCACTTCTCTGTTCTTTTCTATCATCATAATTTCCATGCTTTGTCCTTAGATCTGTATGTAAATGAATTCATCATTTTCTGTGAACTTTTATCACTGTTTCTCCATTTTTCTTTTAGGCAGCTGAGCTTTGTCTTCATGAAGTGTTCAAAAAGGCTTAGGGAGAACTATATTCCTTGAGTGCTTGCATCCTTCAAAGATATATCTTGGGTATCTTTTTGTTTGAACACTAATGTGGCTGGGTATAAAATAGTTTTGCCTCACTTTCTTTCCCTAAGAACTCTAGACTGTGTTCTGTGTCTTCTACCATTGCATGTTTCCAGACAGAAGTCTCAAGACAATCTGGTTTTACCCCCTTCTCAGTGTGTGCTTTGATGCCTATAGAATTATTTTTTTTCTTTAAAGTCCACTAAGTATATCAGAATATATAACAATGTCCATTGCTATATATTATATAGGCATATGATATATAACATTGTTATATATAATGATGTTACATACAACAATCAATATTTCCTCCTCCAGGGCATAGTATGTCCTATCAATGTGAAGAATTTAGCTTTATCCGAATTTTTTTCTTAAATAATATGCTCAATAATTTTTCTACAGATTTATTCTGTTTTCTTTTCCAAGGACATAAATTATATGTTGAGTCATTTTTGTCTGTAATCCATGTCCATCATGTTCTATTCAATCTTTTTTATAACTTTTTGTTTGTTCATTTTCTTTTCATTTTGCTCTATTTTCTCAAGTCTGTGCTTCATGTCCTTAATTGTATTCACACTCATATCTTTGCTTTTTTGGCCAAATCCAATGTTGCTTCTATTAACATAATCACTTCACTTTCCTCTTCTAGAACATTTTTATTTTCATACTATTATTTTACCATTTCCTCCTTCAGCTCTTGAGTCTCTGCTTTTAGTTCTTGAAATACTGAGGTCAGTTCTTCACTAGTTATCTGAGTTTATGGAAAATCATTTTGTTATATTTTCATCTACTCTGTTATAAAATGTTTCTTTGTGTGTTTCTTTGACAGCTTCTACTTTGTCAGTTAATTTGTGTGTTTGTTTGTTTTTGGCAATATTTTGGATTGATCCTCTGCTTATTCCTAATGAATGGGGGGAGATCTTTTTGAATCAGGTATCTTTGAAAGGATGGTCTTGAAAGCAGGCAAGAGAGCTCTGCAAGTTAGCAGAGAGTCTCTCTGGCTCCATCTGAAATCTAATAGTGGGTTTTGTCAGACAGTTTAATCATTACATTGCTAGAACTAACAAAGATTGACAGCCACAGAAATGCTAACAATCACAGTTTCTCTTTTTTCAGCCATACAGAGAAATGACTTCTTGCAGATTCAAACATTTTCTAATTTTCTTCTGCTTCTTCTAGCCCCTCTATGGTATCACACACTGTCCAGGAGGCTCCCAAAGCCGATCATAAAACTTTGTCTTGTTGTTCTAAACATCAGTCATACCTTGGATATGCCCCCAGGATGGAGAAGGCAATGCTGTCCGGGTTCTGCCATAGATCTCCAGCATCAGTCCTCCTTCCTCACTGACCACCTTCATTATGGTCCAATTTCTACTGTATATATTCATATCCCTATAGACATTTCTTAGTTTCACCAAAAATAATAATTTCTTTTTCTGTTTTTTGGTCTTTTTTTTAAATTTTTTTAAATTTCTTTTCAGTGTAACAGTATTCATTGTTTTTGCACCACACCCAGTGCTCCATGCAATCCGTGCCCTCTCTAATACCCACCATCTGGTTTCCCTAACCTCCTACCCCCTGCCCCTTCAGGATTGGAAGAATACACATTGTTAAAATGACTATACTGCCTAGAGCAATCAATACTTTTAATGCCATTACAATCAAAATTTCACCGGTATTTTTCAACGAGCTGGAGCAAATAATCCAAAAATTTGTATGGAATCAGAAGAGACTCTGAATCGTTAAGGAAATGTTGAAAAACAAAAATAAAACTGGGGGTATCACGTTACCTGATTTCAAGCTTTACTACAAAGCTGTGATCACCAAGACAGCATGGTACTGGCATAAAAACAGACACATAGACCAGTGGAACAGAGTAGAGAGCCCAGATATGGACCCTCAACTCTATGGTCAAATAATCTTCGACAAAACAGGAAAAAATATACAGTGGAAAAAAGACAGTCTCTTCAATAAATGGTGTTGGGAAAACTATTTTTTTGGTCTCTACTATTTTCTAGAAGAGGTGGAGAAGTCCTTGTCTTACCACCTTAAAATTAGTTACCTCCACAGATAATTATTTAAATAGATGCCTATTCTTTGTTTCTACACCCAGATTTCAATTTAGTACATCTTAGGGAGCATAGGGATCTCTAGGCTTAAGGAGAGCCTGCAGGCAATAAATATTTTAAGTGCATTTAGGGAAGCATTTAGGGTGCCACCTAATGCTATTTCTATCCAGAGTATAAACTGATGAACTATGTAAAAGGATCTCAGAATGGAAATAAATCAAGTAACCATTTACCAAGTTGCCATATACCTCCCCAATGTGGAGACTACTGTTGAGATGTAAAGCTGTAGAGAGGAGGCTTATCCTCACTGTGCTGGTTTTTCACAATGGTTTTTTAATTTTGAAAATTTTAAATCAACAAGAAAAGTCACAAGACTAATGCAGCATTCGGCTTTGTACACTTGAAAACTAGTGTAGATGTCAGGGTACTTCACTCCTCAATAACTGAGCATGAATCTCCTGAGAACAAGGACTCTCTCTGCCTGGTGCACAGGCTGACTTGCTCATCTAGGTAGAAATAGAAAGCCAGGAACAGAGAATCTGGCTTCCAGAAGCACAAAATCCCCTTAGTTGAGAAAGTAAAAGCAGGGAGTAGGGAAAGAGCAAGAAAGATTAGAGCATCTCCAGAGGAAAAAGTTCAGGCCACAAGTAGAAAATAAAAATGCTTAAGCTGGTTGCTGCCTTAAGCAGAGTAATTTTGTCCCCACCCTCACACTAGGGAATATGGCCCAGTGAATGCCACAACATTGTATAGAATCGCCTCTGTGATATTTGAAAGCAGAACTATGTGATTTTAAAGTGCAAGGAGCCTGAAGAACTTCAAAAAATGATGTTTGGACACCCCCACCACCCAAGCTTCTGGCCATGGCTCCCTGACTGATGGAAAAAGCAAACACCATCTGCCCCAGTGCCCAGTCCCAGGAAGGATCCAGCCTTAGGAAAGAATTTTTGCCTTGAGTTCTCTGAATTCTACCTCCACTCCCTCCCCCTTGCCTTCTGCTGTCCTCTGGGACAGGGAGCCTGAACAGCTGCTGCCTGTCAGAGACCAAGGCTCTTGGCCATGCTTGGCCAATAGTCTACCTTGTAATTATTACGGTAGGAGTCATTCTCCCTTTCCTTTGGATAAATGTCAAACAATTAGGAACCACTGTCTTGTCAGTGAGCAGCTCATTATTGGGAATACATGGTTTTGAGAAAGATTCACTATGTTTGAGGAGAACTGGGTTTCATGGCTCAGCAGCATGAGAGAGCCATATGAACACAGCACATGGTTATGCAATAACTAGTCCACAGGGAAAGAGGGTCCCCAGCAGATGCAGTCACTCTCTGTTTCTGCCTTTTGAATTGGAAGTTTATGGTTGAATTTTTAGGTCTCATAAGGCATAAGGAAAGCTATTTTTTCTGCTCTATTTAATTTTTTTTGGTCACAAAACCACTTAAACTGCACAAATGATGCAAGCTCACTTTATACTGACACAGACTCAGAATCGCAACCATCCTCCTCGCTCTCCTGGTTTTATATAGGAAGGTCCCAGGGATAGTCTGAACAGAACAAGGTGAGGATCATCAGAATTCAGCAAGAGGAAGGAGAGAGAGGGTTCTAGCAGAAAGGCTTATGAGAATGAAAAGTCCATTCCTTCCTTTCCTTTATAGCCCTCAGGTATGAAAACCACATTCCACTCCAAAACTGCATCCTCCCTGAAACACTTAGAATGAGGACAGACCAGAATGGCTGAGTAGAAAGGGGGTGGCACAAAGTAGAAAAAGAGGAAAAGATTAAAAGGATAGAAAAAAAGAAACAGAAAAATAAGTGTTTTTTACTTTTTAGTTTGATTCCATTGTGGTCAGAGAATACAATCTGTATGATTTCAATTATTTTAAGTTTGTTGAAGTTTGTTTTTTTAGCCCAGGATATAGTTTATCTTAGTATATATTTTGGGGATAACCAAAAAGAATGTGTATTCTGCTGTCATTGGATGGAGTTTTCTATGAATGTTGACCAATCCTATTGGTTGGTGGTGCGCTTGAGTTCCTCTATATCCTCACTGATTTTCTCATGAATTGTCTTAGCAATCATTAAGAGAGGGGTGTTGAAGTTTTCAACTCTGTTTATGGGTTTGTTTATTTTTCCTTTCAGTTCTGTCCATTTTTGTGCCACATATTTTGCATTTCTGTTGTTTGGTGCGTACACATTTAGGATTGTTATGTATTCTTAATTGGTTGATCCCTCATCACTATGTAATGCTTCTCTCCATCTCTGGTATTTCTTTTGTTCTGAAGTCCACTGTATATAATATAGCTACACCTGCTTTCTTTTGATTTGTATTTGTGTGGCAAATCTTTCCCCATCCTTTCACTTTCAACCTACTTATACCATAATAGGAAATATAAAGTCTGTTGTATTTACCTATATATTTTCTGTTTCCATGGCTTTCCTCCTTATGGTATTCAAAAATTCTTTTTCATTTCCTTTTTGTTTAGATTGCTTCCTTTTTTTTTTTTTTAAGATTTCATTCATTTGACAGAGAGAGACCACAAGTAGGCAGAGAGGCAAGGGGGTGGGGGGAGGAAGCAGGCTCCCCGCCTAGCAGAGAGCCCGATGCGGGACTCAATCCCAGGACCCTGAGATCATGACCTGAGCTGAAGGCAGAGGCTTAACCCACTAAGCCACCCAGGCAGCCCTAGATTTCATCCTTTAATCATTCCTTTAGTATAGGTCTCCTAGTGACAATGCCATTAGCTTTTAGACAGCATATAGTTGTGGAGGTTTGTGCTTTATAAACTCTGTCTTTTAATTTGTGCATTTAGACCATTTACATTAGTGTAATTATTAGTATGTTAAGGCTTAAGTCTGCAATTTTATTTTTTGTTTTCTGTTTGTTTTATGTTTTTTGAGTCTCTGTTTACTTTTACTTGAATTTCTACACCTTACTTGAATATTTTTTAGAATTCATCTTTGATTTATCTATAGTGGTTTTTAGTCTATCTCTTTGTTTAGCTTTTTCAGTGGTGGTTCTAACCATTACATTACATCTACATTGCTTATCTACTAGGGCCAACATTTACCAGTTCCAGGAAAGTGTAGAAACCTTACTTCCCTTTGTGACCATCTATACTCCCCACTTTATAACATAATTGTCTTAAATATATCCTCTATATACATTGAAAATCATGTTGTAATATGCTATAACTTTTGTTTCAGCCATCAATATAGTTTGGAAAACTCTAGAGGAAAAGGAAAATCTACTGTATTTATCTATGTTTGCTCTTCCCATATCCTTTCTCCCCTTATGATATTCCAAAATCCTTATTTTATTATTTCCTTTTTGTTTAGGTAAGTTCCTTTCACCATTACTTTAGGATGGTTGTGCTGTTGATAATTTCTGTCATTTCTTTCATCTAAGAATACCTTAATTTCCCTTAATTAATGAAAGATTTTTTTTCTGTAAGATTCTAGGTTGATGGCTCTTCTCTTCCAATAAATTAAAAAAAAATGTTACTACCTTCTGGCTTCCATGGTTTCAGATGGGAAATCCACTGTAGTTTGAATTCTTTTTTCCGTAGAGGTAACATGACACATCTTGGATGCTCTCAAGATTTTCTCTAGTTCTCAGAAGTTTGATTATGATGTGTCTTTGGATTTACTCTACGGGGGATACAGTCAGTTTTTTGAATCTGTAGTTTATTTTCTTTTTAGTAATATTGGGGAAGATTTCAGCCATTATCCCCTTGAATACTTTTTCAGTCCCACCCTCATTCTCCTCTCTTCCTGATAGTCTATGACATGAACCCTACATATTTCATTATAGACTCACATGTTCTTAACATTCTACTCACTTTTTTTTTCAGTTTATTTTCCTCTGTTTTTCTGATTGGATTGCTTCTATTATTCTATCTTCAAGTTCACTATTTCTTTCCTCTATCCCATCCACTCAGTTGCCAAGACTACTCATTGAGTTTTTCATTTTGGTTATTAAATTATTAGTTCTAAAATTTCCATTTGTTTCTTCTCTATACCCTCTAAACTTTTTTTGCTGATGCATGCTATTTCTTCTTCTTTTATTAATTATTTTTATTAACATATAATGTATTATTTGCCCCAGGGGTACAGGCCTGTGAATAGTCAGGCTTACACACTTCCCAGCACTCACCATTTCATGTACCCCCCAAAGTCCATAACCCAACCACCCTCTCTGTACCCCCAGCAACCCTCAGTTTGTTTTGTGAGATTAAGAGTCTCTTATGGTTTGTCTCCTTCCCAATCCCATCTTGTTTCATTTTTTCCTTCCCTATACCCCAAACCCCCCACTCTGCCTTTCAAATTCATCATATCAGGGAGATCATATGATAATTGTCTTTCTATGACTTATTTCACTCAGCATAATACTCTCTAGTTCCATCCATGTCATTGCAAGTGGCAAAATTTCATTTCTTTTGATGGCTGCATGGTATCCCATTGTATATATATACCACATCTTCTTTATCCACTCATCAGTTGATAGACATCTAGGTTATTTCCATAGTTTGGCTATTGTGGACATTGCTGCTATAAACATTCAGGTGCCTGTGCCCCTTTGGATCACTATATTTGTATCTTTAGGGTAAAAACCCAGTAGTGCAATTGCTGGGTCATAGGGTAGTTCTATTTTCAACTTTTTGAGGAACCTCCATGCTGTTTTCCAGAGTGGCTGCACCAGCTTGCATTCCCACCAGCAGTGTAGGAGGGTTCCCCTTTCTCCGCATCCTCGCCAACATCTGTCATTTCCTGACTTGTTAATTTTAGCCTGGTGTGAGGTGGTATCTCATTGTGGTTTTGATTTTTATTTTCCTGATGCCAAGTCATGTTGAGCATTTTTTCATGTGTCTGTTGGCTATCTGGATGTCTTCTTTGCAGAAATGTCTGTTCATGCCCTCTCCCATTTCTTGGTTGGATTATTTGTTCTTTGGGTATTGAGTTTGATAAGTTCTTTATATATTTTGGATACTAGCCCTTTATCTGATATGTCATTTGATGCATGTTATTTCTTTGCTGAGACTTTTTAGTGATGGCTGATTTAAAATCCTTCCCAGATCATTTCAAAATCAGTGTCTTTTCTCATTCACTTTTATCTCTTTTTGATTCTGTAGCAAGTGATTTTTTAAATTGAAACCTAGACATTTAGGTGTTATGTCATAAGACTCTGGATCTTACTTAAAGCCTTGGGTGGCTTAAGGAGAATACCACCTTATAACTGCTTATTGCGGTCTCAGCCTCCATTGATAGGGTAGGGGAGGATCCTTGTTACTAATGGGATGGAATGAGAGTTCAGGCTCCCCCATTGGACTTCAAGTGATGCCACCCTGGCTGCAATAAGAAAGGCAGCCCATTATGTTTCACATGTGGTCTCCACCATACTTTGGAGGAGTTGCATTGTTATTGCTGAGTACTAATGGGAGTCTTGACTCTAAACCAGAATTATTTTAATGCTACCTCAGTGAGAATGGGGAAGGTGCCTCATTACTGCTGATTTGGAAGATAAGACCAGGCTTCTCATGTAGTCTTTGGGGGACCCATTACCCCTCAGCAAGGATGAAAATCTGGGCTTCTTTCTCCATCTTCTCTGATACCACCTTGCAAGGCATTTTGGGATCCCTTCTTACAGCCTGGTGAGGATGAAAGTCTAGCCTCCCCACTCATCCTCTACTCTTAGGGTAGGGAGGCAGGGGCAGGGAGAGGGGTTGCAATTTTTTCTGTAGAGTTTGGCTAGAGTAGAAAAGTTAAGGTCTTAAAGTTTTATTTCTAGGCTGCCTCTTTCTTTGTCCTTTTACTAGAGATGGCAGACTTCCCTTGGGACATTTTTGTCTGTTACCCATTGACATTTTTGAGTTGCTGGTTTCTCCAGTATCCACTCTGAGATATAAGAAATGAACAAACAACAACAACAACAAAACCTGGAAACTCAACAGTATTTTGTTCCTAACACCCCAAGATCTCTGGGTGGTTTGCCTTCTTCTCTCCACCTTTTTAGTCTCCTTATGTTTGTTACAAAATATAAAATGTAATGTTCAAGAATTTTTAGCTGTATTTAGTGAGAAGCATAGGGAAAACTGCATCTACTCCATCTCCCCAGAAGCTCAAGTCAGGAAAATAATTGTAGACAGAAAGAAATAAAAAACAAAAGAACAACAAAAAAGAAGATTGGGATGGTGTTTTCTTATTTTCTTTTCTTCTCAGACATCTGTGCTACTGAGAATCAGTTTCAAGGTAGCAAATAAAGAGTCACTTTCTCTTCCCTCCTCTGCCCAAACAGAAGTTCAAGCTGAAAGTATGTGGCAAGAGCACAAGAAAATGATATGATGTCTATCAATAAATGTTCCACATTCTCCAGCCCAGTAAATGTCACATTTGGTTATGAAATTGAAATACGAAAAGTAACTGTTTAAAAATATTCCTCTGACTTAGTATTTGTTATAACTATTGACACAAATAGAGAGATTGAAAAATCAAATCATATGTCGCCTATACACTTTCTCAAGTGCATAAGTTAACAGGCTGACTTCCTGAGTGATTCCAATAACTGGGATTCTCAGTTGCCTTTTGGGCTCCATTGTAACACAGTTGAGAGAACAAGCATTCACACCGCTTCCCTGGATGCTGAAAGTACCCACGAATTGCTTGGCTTGGGAAGGAGCTATCATTGTACTCCACTTGTCACCCATATGATTGGGGGATCACCACGTGGGTTTTATCCAATGTCAGCTTAGTTTTAAATTACATAATTGGATTAATATCCTATCCAAAAAAACATGATCACAACACTCCCCAAATCTCTGCATTATCATAGCCTTACAAGGTAGAGCCATGAATGAATGAACAAATGAATGATGAAATGAACCACTTCCTTTTCATTACAACCCAGCCAATTTTTGAGGGGAAACATAACAAATGGCCTCATACAACACAGTACAGCACAGCCCCAGAGGAAGAAGTTGGCTCATTCCTGCTAATGGAAACTAGAAAAAGACAATAAAAGAAAAAAAAAAAAAAAGCTTGGGCACTGAGCAATTGCTTTCTCCAGATAACGAAGAGCCTGCCACAGTACCTTTGCACTAGACTATTCGATAAAATGTTGCATCATTACCCAAATATAAGGTATTCTAGTGACCATGTCAGTCCCACCATTTGATTTGAATGATTCCATAAGACAGGGTCAAACTGATGGGTCAAGTGATTATTTTCTAAATATCCCTTATATGTAACTATCCATTTACTAGTATCTCACTGGCCTGTCCCAATCATACTTCTATTTCACCTTCACCAGTACCTCTTCCATCCCTATCTGATTAAAGAAAGAAAACATCTCCATACAAACAAACATAAGAAGAATGAGAGGGTTTTTTTTTTTTAAATCCTTGAATAATGACCACAGTTCCTAAACAATGTTAGAAAAGCTCTTATAGATCCGACATTGCTCCACTTTCTGGAGCAGAATCCTTCCAGAATGCTCTGTATAAATGATCAATCAGAAATTCATGTCTAGAAACTCCTGACTACTCAAGGAAACCCTACTCATCCTACTCATACTTTAGTTTTCTCAGCAGATTTTGCTTTTTCTTCTTTGGAAACAAAGGGATCAATCTTCTTTCAGTTTCTTGCTGTTTCTGAAGTAATGACTACTGCCTCTGACTTGCTCTGTTTTGGCAGTCATGGTTCCAGGATTGAGAAATCTTATGACAGAAGTATGCACAGATGCTGAGGTACAAAGAGTGGTCACTAGGAAAGGGATATCCGGGGAAAATGTCAAGACAATGTCAAAAAAAATCTGAACTGAGCCCACTAAGACAAGTAGGAGTTAATTATGTAGGCAGAGAGAGCAGAAAGAGGAATGAGGGAATTCAGTGCCTACCTAAAGAGGCTTGTTAGGCTGGAGCAGAGGTTAGAAGCGAGGGGGGTGGGAAATGGGCCTGGAGAGGTAGTGGAAGCCAGATCTTGAAGATGAGGTCCTGACTTAAAATGGAATGAGGCAGAGCTGGGAGTGCAAAAAAGTTATTAAAAACTTATCATGCCCAGAACTTGGATTGTGGACAAACCAGAAGAGTAAAAAGAAAAGAAAGGAAACAGTATGGTATCTGTTCCTCTTCTGGTGAACAGAGAGGGTTTAGCAAAGCTAGTACCTCAGATGAAGGTAGGTTTGAGAGGCATTGGCCACTGTGAGGTTTCAGATCCCTCCAAGATAGCCCTGGAGGCAAAATGAACCCTCAAAGAGCTGCTGGCCCAGAAGGGAATCAACAGATTGAGTGACAGGAGATGAACAGAGGAGTTCTTGCTACTTCCAAGATTCAGCACTTTGCAGTTGAGTCCTGGGGAGACCGGGGGGCAAACCTGGTGCAGATGTGTCTTGGGAGCAAGAGTGCCTGCCTAGGAACAAGTCTACTGATCGTGAACAGGCTCTGCCTACTTCAGCTGCCTAGAAATCCTCTATGCCTTTCTGCAGTCTGGCTCAGTATCTTCTTTAAAAGAAACTTCTTGATATGACTTTGGTGATAATGCTTGTCCTACATTTTATGATATTTCCAGGAGCTCTAGGAAAGGAGGAATGAGTCACTCATCCTATTCAAGGAAACCAGCCACACTGGGCATTCATGAAATGTTTCTGGGATGTTGGTGCTGGGAATCTAGAGGTTAGCCTACAGAAATTCAAGCAAGGAAGGACAAACACAGAGGTGGCGTTGAGGGAGTTCTGCAGCCATACAGCCCCGCAGTTTTCCAGTTGCTATCCTTCAACCTGTTCCTCTTGGCAAGGGAAGTCCATGTGTTCAACATACTTCCAAGAAGGCAACAGGGGAGGTGCTCTGAACCTCTTCTTCCCACCTAAGAGCTAATCCAGAAAGCATAGATGAATTGAAGTAATTTAGTATAAGCACAGCATTGAATTTGATTTCATTTATTCCTATAAGATATCCTAATACCTCAGTTGCATTAAGGCCCTCCCTAGTCTGGTCAAGATGGCCAGTGATTCCCTCATAAGAAACACAGCAGGGCAACCTTTACAGATCTTAGAAAGGGTGTCTTGGTAAGGCAAGGGCGCCCAACCTTTTGCAAAGAGAGCTTATCTCCAAGGACATCCTTCATGGTCCTCCTTCAAACAACCCCTTCCAGACTTTTCACCCCAAACCAAGAAAACTTTAGATTATTGCAGGAGCCTTCCACTGAGTAAATCAAGGACAAATACTAACTTTCTACGTGAAATTGTATCAGGCTCTGATGGGTGAGTTTTCAATTCTTCAAATCCCTCTGTGCTTGGCTGCCAGGAGAGAGTATGCACTGCTTCCCCAAGGTACACACGCAGGTTCAGACCTTGGCCCCCATCCCCCTTCCACAGCCTCCAACAGCACCCCATCCGCAGTCATGGTCTCCCTCCTGAGCAACTCAGCCTCACGCCATGGCACCTGACACCATGGCCCTCCACAGTGCACACTTTAATTTTCAGAGTCCGTCCCCTCCTGTACTTCTCATACGTGGCTGCAGTTCACAGGCTACCTTCCATTCCTCAGGCACCAAAGTTCTCCATCCTTACTCATGCTGCTTCTCCACGTAAAATACTCTGCTTTGTGTTTCCCTTTCCCTCATTATTCTTCCTTCTTTCTTGACACATTGAAGCTCTTCCTCTGTAAGTCTGCTCTGGTTCTATGAGTTAGAACTTCCTTCTCTCCTATCTCTTTCTCTGTTCTCTCTCTTTCGTCCTCTCTGCTCTGCTCTCTCCCATCCCACTCCTTTCTCTGCCTCTGCCCTCTTCCCTTTGATGTCCTATGGAAGTCTCTTAGTAGCTTCCCCTCAATACCATGTATTACTGCTATGTATGTGTTCCTCTGAGCTCCCTGATTACACTGGAAGCTCCCTGAAAGCAGGTAGAGAGACTTCCCTTCTGTTATATTTAGTTCCCACCTTGTGTAAATCAATAAATGTTTAAGTAATGGGTGAGCCTAGGAAGGATCTTGGACCTGGGTCCTTACCACACTGCCCCCTGCTCTAGCAGCCTTCATTTCCAGCCTGTCACTCATTCTTAGGATTGCAGGAGGCCACATGGTGAAAAACACAGGTGCTAAATGAAGACTTCTTGTGCTTGACACCCAACTCTGCTCCTCTTCCAGCCTTATGGCCTGGGGCAATTTGCTCAACCTCTCTGTGCCTCAGTCTTTCCATCGGCAAAATGAGAATGACGGTATCTATGTCATAGGGCCACTGTGAGAATAAGTGAGGTAGATGGTCCAATAATGCCCTCAACCATGCTGCAGTTATGTGAAATAAATGTTAGAGATTACTGTTTTTATTGCCCCGAACCATACTTGCATGCTGACAAAAAGCTAATGTGTGATTCTTAAATCCTCTGCTTTTTATTTTTCAGCAGCAACTCAAGGCAATATATATGGTACCATTTATATGAACACTTATCTAATTGGCTATTTGAGGATGTGGCATTTTCCTCTTAAATCAGTCCTTAGATGACCTGCAGTGGCATCATGTCAGGAAAGAGGAAGGGGAATGTTAAACTGGAGACCACAGCTGGCCCGTTTATTGAGAACCCTAAGAGCGGGGTGTCAGATTGGAGGGCCTCGGCTTTAACTGGGGGGTGAGGTCCAGTTGAGGATACAAACTCATAAAATAACATTACCATTTCCCACTGGATATAAATGTTCCTTTAAACAGTTGCAACTTGAAAAAAATCACAGTTTTCTGACGAATATAAGGACATATTTTAGAGAGATAAAAATATCCTAGATGTAAATATGACTGGTTTGAAATATATCAACTATGATGAGTTTTCCCAACGTCCACAGAAGCCCTGGGCAGCAGAAAGCAAGGCAGGAGTGCTGCTAAAAGGCAGACCTCACTCAGCCCTACCATCCCCTGCCCTCTGTGCAAGGGGGCCCTTGGCATTGGCAGAAGAGCAACCCCTCTACCTTCTCCAAAAGCTTTGCATTCATGACTCTCTCTCCCCCTCTCTCCACACCCCCATAAACACACACACACGCATGCACACACACACGTACACACACACTTCTTAGTCCTAGCTTAGAGCTACAGTCAGTCTCAGTTATAATTGCCCTCATTAAAAACCTCTCAGTTGTTTCAGACAGAAGTATATCTCTGGCATGGTCCCAGTAGAAAGCCACACACTTCTTAGCTGAAACAGAAATGTGGGTATAAATATCTCTCTCTATCTCTCTCTCTCTCTCACACACACACACACACCCCAAATTGTTGAGCTTTTATTTACATTCCCAGTATAGAAAGAACACAGTCAAACAATAAGAAAATGAAATACCCACTGTCCCTGAGGGTCCATATTCTACCTGAGGAGTCCGTATGATTTTAACAACACACACAGAATAACTTCCAGTGTGTGTGGGCATGTTTTTCTCAAACATGTCATCATGATTCCTGCAAAATTTAAATGTTTCTGTTATTCTATTAAATGTATGACCACACAAATAAATGTAAGTGGAATGGCTTCTAAAGCAAACGATTTCAGCTCTTCGAAGAGGAACTTTGTATTCTGGTGGAGGGCTCTGGAAATAGGGGTGTGAGGTGCATTGCCACAAGCCATCGACATGATGAGTAGTCCCTGGGAGACAGGCAGACTTGCAACTTCTCAGCCTCAGGGAAAATTGCACTGTTATTTTTGGCCCACATGTCAGAGGTCACTATTCATTCTCAAATAGCAAGAACAGGCTACAACCCTCGGTCCTCACATGGTAGCCAAAGGGAATGATGACACACACAGACACTCACACACAGGCATATAACCCTTGAGTGGATTAATACAAACTTTCTCATTGGTTACTCACAACAGGCCTGGGAATGAAGAAACACAGACACACTATCTATCCCATCTTACAGATGAGCAAACTGCAGCTTCCAGAGGGTCACAGTAACTACCTAAGAAATGGCAAAGCCAAATAAAACATCTTTCTAGACCTAGGCTCTTCCCTAGACTCCCCATCTTCTGTACTTCCCACTTGCTTGCACTGTCTCAGACACAATAAATGGGACAAGGTAAATAAGAACAATAAATTTTCAGGCCACAGTAAGCTCTTTGCTTCAGAATAGCAAGATTCCTGTATTTCTGGTTTTCTTTTAATTCTACAAGGGGTAAACCTGTTGCTTATCTCAAATATCAAAACTCTTGCCTCCCAGAGGAAAGATAATGCTTTTTTTTTTAATTTTTTATTTTTTATAAACATATATTTTTATCCCCAGAGGTACAGGTCTGTGAATCACCAGGTTTACACACTTCACAGCACTCACCAAAGCACACACCCTCCCCAATGTCCATAATCCCACCCGAGGAAAGATAATTCTTTTTTTTTTTTTTTTTAAAGATTTTATTTATTTATTTGACAGAGAGAGATCACAAGCAGGCAGAGAGGCAGACAGAGAGAGAGGAGGAAGCAGGCTCCCTGCTGAGCAGAGAGCCCGATGCGGGGCTCGATCCCAGGACCCTGGGATCATGACCTGAGCCGAAGGCAGCGGCTTAACCCACTGAGCCACCCAGGCACCCCAGGAAAGATAATTCTTAAGGAAAATTCTTGAAGTGAACACATCTGGGTGCTTTTTTTTTTTTTTTTTACATCTTAAAATATCACCAATACTCATAAGCATTTACATCCTCTTCACATAACAACTAGTCTTGGGAACACCTTTGCATACATCAAACCAGGTCAGAAAGAGAAAGTCCAGGAAACTCGCCTAAACTGTAAAATGACTTGCTCAGGACCACAGGGCTTTTCAGGAGCAGAGACTTCTGGTCTACCAAGCAGTGCCTCCCAGCTATGATGGTGGCACTGGTAGGGGCCTCCAGAGGAGGCTACTGGGAGGCAGGGCTTGACTTTCCCAAGGGTCCTGGAATCTCTTACCCCCATAACAAATGATGCAATGTGATACAAGGATGCATTTGAGCATGAAGCTGTGTAGAAGTAAAACTCGGCAAACATAGTCAGAAGAGTAGGGGAAAACTGCAAAGGTTGCCTTATAACCAGTGGAGTTCTTAGGGATAAATTTGAGAGCACAAGGAAGAAATAGAATGTCCAGGCAGAGGGAATAGTGATTGCCACAGAAGTAAGGTAGCTGTAACTAGACTGTGTGTAAGACAGAACCATCCAGCCATGTGGCTTGGCTAAAAGACAAGGATTGCATGTCTACTTGCTAAACAAGGACTAGAAGATTTCAACCTGGAAGTGCCTGGGTCAAGTCTGCATTTTAGATAGATTCCCCAGGGCTATTTCAGGATAAATCTTCAGTGTTGCAGGTGTGACAGATGATAGGAAGCAACATTAATAAAACCTTTCAGAGACAGCAGCTAAGGGGGGTAAGATTTAAGATACATGAAATACTGGAAGCAAGGAAGAAAGAGAGGGAGATGTGTTCTCGGACTTCTGGCTTAGGCACAATGTAGGTGGTGATCCTATAAACTGAACACAGAGAATGGAGAAAGAAGGCCAGGTATGAGAGCTGGTGGAAGTCTGTGGGGGACAGAGTAGCTTTGAGCATGTTGATTTGGAGAATCCATTGAACATCTGGGTGGGGCCATCCAGTTCACAGCGAAGGTTCAATGGAGAGGTCAGAACTCAATATATAAGCTAGGAAGTCATTGGCCATTTGTGGAATCAGGGATATTTTTGTGGAATACAGAAAAGGCAAATCCAGAAAACCCTGACATGACACTAGGATTGCCATTTGAGGAATCTTGTCTCAATATACCCACGGGTGGTGGCCTTGAACATTTCCAGAGGAGTAGAGGTTGTTGACAAAGGGAAGAGCCCAGCATGGTGGAAATTACTCTCTGGGCAGGGGTTCCAATTTCCTGGACCGTATCACCATAGGGCCGGACTTGACAATATCCAAAAGGATCTCTTCCAGGTTTAATATGCTGTAATTATAAACCTCTCCCCACTATTGTAAATCTGGTAACCGACACATTTACTCTGGAGGAAAAATCTTACCTTTAGAAAAGGAAGAAGATTTCCCCAAGACTGAGAGTGGAATATCAATGCTTTATTGGCTCTATGTGCCACGCAGTTGCAACTCCCAACTCTCTGGTAATGAGGGAAGGACAGAAGAAATTTAAAGTCAGCCATCAGAAAGGAGGAATACCCAAACTTTGCATCAACATGGATGAGACTGGAGGAGATTATGCTGAGTGAAATAAGTCAAGCAAAGAAAGTCAATTATCATATGGTCTCACTTACTTGTGGAGCATAAGGAATAACACGAGGACATTGGGAGAAGGAAAGGAAAAGTGAAGGGGGAGAAATCAGAGGAGGAGATGAACCATGAGAGACTGTGGACTCTGAGAAACAAACTGAGGATTTTAGAGGGAAGGGGGTGGGGACATGGGGGAGCCTGGTGGTGGGTATTAAGGGAAGCATGTATTTCATGGAGCACTGGGTATTATACGTAAACAATGAATCTTGGAGCACTACATCAAAAAGTAATGATGTATTGTATGGTGACTAACATAACACAATACAAATTTTAAAAATAAAATAAAATAAAGACATTCTACAGAATGACTGAACTACTTAAACAGAAATGATTTCTACAATAAGTTATGGTATAGATGAGTCAAACTGAGAGAGCTAAATTTAGGGTTTTTAAGGACCCCTCCCCGATTGATGTCAGAAGTTTCCATGTAACTATAGGGAAGACAAAAATGCTGATACAGGCTGTATTTTATTTCTCAAGGACTAGGATATTCAACCCATCTGAATAAAAATAGTTGCGATGTCCACCCACTAGCAGGACTGGGGTACAAAAGTTGGCAGGTTCCTCGTATCACAAATGTAAAGTGGTGACACACATAGGAAGATGGCCAAAACTGACAAGGCCTTATAAGGATATAATGCCTGGAATCAGGGTGCCTCTCACCACATAGGGCCGTCAAGCTGAAGTGATCAGTGATCCAGGGTGAGGACCTACAAGCACGGAGACAGAGAATGAAGGAGAATCAGGTCATGCATCAGGATACAGGGAGAGGCCATGCAAGAAGAGGGGTTGAACCAACAGCAGAGTTAGGCTAAGAGCTGAAGTGGAGAGTCAACGCAGAGCCAGCAGAGACAGAACGAGGTTCCTACAGGTCAAGGATGAGTGTCATTAAGTTCTCATCATGGAGTTGCTTCTCTGCATGAATTGTCAGGAACCACTAGAGTGGGGCCGTTTTGAAGCAACCTTAATGCCTATTCCCGTGAACCTGTGTTGCTGTGACAAGTCCCTTTTTGCCTGTTTTCGTTGTCTCCGCTACATGATACTCTTAACCTATCCATAATCATGCTATCTATGCATCTCAATAGAAACCAGATGGCGGGCTAACTACGAAGGTTTGGATGCCACTGCGGGTAGGATGGTAGATCATGGTTCCTTAGGTCTTTCTGTTCTCAAGGGCACGTACCAGTTTAAGTAAGAGGCATCACCCTAATTTCATTGCTATGAATACAGGGCTTGTGAAAATCAAGTGTACTCGTGATGAACAAAGTTGTTTGCTGACTCTCAAAGAGAGTCTTCTGGTTTGGGTATAGTGGTGCCAGAAGGATGACTAATCATTTTGTTAGCTGTGCTCCAACACTCAAGTCATGACACATCCTCTCTAGTGCTAGTTGGGCCACTGTGACTTGCTTAGCACCATACCATGGCCATCGGGAACAAGAAACACCACCTCTGGCTTCTAAGAACTAAAATATTGACAGCAGAGGAGCTGCATCATGACCACAGGAAGCCAAGAGTCAATGACACAGGTTTCCACGGACAGAATGCCACAGCTGTTGCTCATAAACAAAAGGGCAGAGGAGGAATAATGACAGTATAAGATAACAAGAAACTATTTTTTGCCTATCAGTTTGGCCAAGATTGAAGGGGAAGAAGTTCTCATGCCACTGGCAAGTCGGCAAGAATGTAAGGCAATAAACACTGTTATACACTGTCAGATCCGATCTTGGGAGGGCGGGGAACAACTGAGTAATACATGTCAAAATTCTTAATATTCACTCTTTTTGATCAATCTTAACCCTAAGATTTGTCCTCAGTATTTAACAGGACAAGGGCACCAAGATGAGTTCAAGGAGGCTCATCACGGCATTTTTATAAAATAGTGGAAAATCATAAGTGAATTAAATGGAACCAGGTGAAGAAATTATGGTGCATTTACTCATGATGAATGCTATGCAGTCACTTAAAAATGATGGTGTAGGGGCACGTGGGTGGCTCAGTGGGTTAAAGCCTCTGCCTTCAGCACAGTTCATGATCGTAGAGTCCTGGGATCGAGCCCCGCATCAGGCTTTCTGCTCTGCGGGGAGCCTGCTTCCCCCCCTCTCTCTGCCTGCCTCTCTGCAAACTTGTGATCTCTGTCTGTCAAATAAATAAATAAAATCTTTAAAAAAAAATTATGGTGTATTCTACCTTAATTGACATAGAAAGAGTGTGACACGATGTTAAATGAGAGAGTAGCTGACATTGCACATATAGTATAGATACACTTATAAAAAAGGAATTATATTTCCATATCCATATGTATTCACAAGTACAGAAATGGGAATGAAAAGCATTCACCGAAACGTAACAGGGGTTTCCTCTGGCAGTTTTTGGGAGAGAACTGTATGTTCTGATTTATAATTTTTCAATATTTTTGGAGTTTTTAAATGATGAGCATATATTAGTTTCATAATCAGAAAAATAATAAGGTTACAGAAAAGTAAAATAATAGTGGCCAATGTTTTGGTTACTGAACATGTTAAGAACCCAAGGAAATCAAAGAAATATGAAGAAACTGAAGAGAACTTTTCAGTAGAAGTGACCATTATTCTTAACAGCTCCAAAGTAATTTTTTAATTAGGACAGATCTAATTTATATATGTATCACTCTGGCTCTCAAACTCAGTGGGTAATAACCTATATCCCAGTTGAAACAAAATATTTTCAGCCCAAAATAGATAAGGTTATAAACCCATCAAAAGTGATAACTTCCAAAAGACACCAGGAATTCAAAAAAAGTAAGACAAAGGAAAATGTATAAAATCTACTTAGCTTTTAGGGAAAAAAGAAATCAAATGATGACAAAAATATCAGCTCCAAAAATACCAAAAATGCTTCAACAGGAGAAAATAGAAAGCAAAGATTGGCATATGGATGTCAAGATTCTAGTGTCAGAGAGGTTTTGAAAATTGGTCGTGCGTCACCAATTATATATATCCAAGATCAGTGTGACAGATACTCCCTTCCAAAAGCAATGGCAAGTTTTTTTTTTTTAATGCCCTAAAAATCTCTTTGCAGTGACTGACTGATCGTGTAGCCATAATATGAGATTTTTAAATTCAGTTCATGATTGGTGACCAAATTCTAATGTCGGAAAAAGAAAGGAAAGAGATAAAGTTGCATTAAAGCCACTGTGTCTATTCCCATCTCAGAGGTATCTTACACATAAATGTCTTTTCTTCTCATCTCCAGAAAAAGCACAAAGAAGAAACCGCAGCAATGGCCAGGTTGACAGAATCCATGAGTGAGTAACTTGAAATTTATTTTTTTAACTTGAAATTGATTCTTTATTTTTGGTTTTTAATGGGAAACCATAAAATCATGCAAAAAAAATCCCTTTCTTCCTGATTATCTCGTTCTCATCTAGTCTTGTGATCACCAAGGCCTATTTCACATATATTATACTGTGTGCTGATGTTACAATATGGGTTACTTGAAATTCTCCTTGTCTGGAGTTGAACTCTGTGCTGAAATTGTTATTCAAAGTATGGGATTTTATTTGTAGGTCTGTGTTGAAACTTGGGACCCACAATAATTCCAATCTGACTCTTAAGAGGTTTAGTTAAAGCAGATATTTCACAGGCTGGGTAACCTAAAGAGAAGAAAGAAAGGTTTGTCACTGTTAAACCTTTCAGGTGTACTTCAGAATTTTAGGATACAACAATTTAAAAATGGAGTGTTTGATGTGGAAGTAGCTGGTAATGATTCAGGTTTGGAATGGATCAGTGGCATAATGCTTTAAGCTCTTCAGTCAAATAAACAGGATACACAAAGCATTTTTAAAAGGAAAGAATTAATTATAATAAATCCTTCTGCAAAATGAGAAATACAGTTCCATGCATTGAAGTTTGAATATTAAAGACCATGTGGATATGAAATACAGACAATGCAGTTTCTTCCCTTTGGAAGTATACATTTTCCTGGTGATATAATTCATATCCGAAGTTACAAGGGAAGCTTGGAGACACTTCTTTGTCATCATTCAGTCCATGAACACCTTATTAAATTTGACCTGCATAGTTAACCATTAACCTTGCCCACATTTAACTGGGTCCCTGCTTCCTCCTTCTGCTGTTCCTCAAATCATGAGACTATTAAAATACAAATGTTCTCCTGTAGCATACTGAATGAATCCCCCCAAAATCTTCCCCCTTCAAGAAAAAGAGTAATGTTAAAAAGATCTTTACATAGCATATCGTTAACTCCTGGCCCAAAACCGTGCATGATTTCATTTATCTTGAGCATTAATTTTAACCATACAAATGGTGATTCCAGGGGCTGCACAACCCCCCCCCACAATTTACACGCCTTTCTTCCAATCGTTTCTGTATCAATCCAGCCCTATCTCTGCCCCACCCTTCTTCCTACCTCAAGTCTTGCAGACTACAACATTTCAAAGCATTTGTGACTTGATTTGAAGAACCCAAAATTGGTCCCTTGTAAGGGAAAGGACCTTAAGTCATGGAATGTGCTCTTCTCAGACTAAGAAGGAAATAGTGAGGTGACCAGTACCATCACAAAACTGACAAGTGGGACCGTGGACAACACCAACTTATTCACAATCCACGGCACATTCTCAGATTTAGTTCTAATCTCTAAGTCCAAAGTCACCAGAACAAAAGACCCACACAAATTCTCTGAATACTAGAAGGATCAGTGGCCTGGAACACAGCATCACTGCCAATAAATGGAGTCTTGAGTGTGGGAGAAAATTGAACTGCACGGTGTTGCATGTGAGTTGGGATGCTAACAGTTTTCACAATGAGGTCCATGTTAGAAATTGATGTTCTAATTCAGTGAACTTTTCAATTCTTCTAACTGAATTGTAAAACATTAAGGGCACTATAAGAGTCAATATTTTCGACACGGTCAGTATTTCTGATAAAGGTGTCCTAATTTTTCTATCTCTATGGGATCCTGATGCATTTAAGTTAGAATTCCAACCACCCCCCCAACACCACCACCACTACTGGACTACTGATTTGTTGAGTTCCGGTTTCAGGTTTACCTCTGCAATAATTTTAATGACTTTGACCCATGAATCTATTGGCTTAAGAGAATTCTGTAAAAATTGAATTCCAAACCTTTTTTTAAATTTTTTTATTTATTTTCAGCATAACAGTATTCATTGTTTTTGCACCACACCTAGTGCTCCATGCAATCCGTGCCCTCTCCAATACCCACCACCTGGTTCCCCCAACCTCCCACCCCCCGCCCCTTCAAAACCCTCAGATTGTTTTTCAGAGTCCACAGTCTCTCACGGTTCACCTCCCCTTCCAATTTCCCTCAACTCCCTTCTCCTCTCTAACTCCCCTTGAATTCCAAACCCTTGCATACGTGAAACAGTGGAGCCATTCTTCTAATTTGCTTTGTCTTTATGAAAAAGATTACATGGGTATGTTCAATGCACAAGGAAATTTAGAGAGTGAAAACAGATCTTAGATTCCTACTCAACATTCCAGTTTACTGACCCTTACAAAGGTAAAGAACACTATTATAAAAAATACCTAATTCTTGTAGGCACCTGCTATGAAAGTTAATCATGCAGTCACCACTAATAAACATTTCATCAAAACTAAACTCATGAATAATGTTACAAACAGCTATAGGTTGATGGTACATAGGAAATCTACAAGGAAGTAAATACATAATTACAAGTAGGGAGATTCTATCAGTAGGCTAAGCAAAGAATTAGCATGCAATTACAACACAATAAGTTTGATGGGAACATCAAATCCATGGCCACTGGGGAAAAGAGACATAAACAGAACCACAAATGCCCAGGACACAATGCTCTGAATGGTTTTCCAGAGTCAGTAAACACTTTGCTTGTTAATCTGCCAAGCAAAAGCCATCTGGTTACTAGAACATCTCTATGTTTAACCAGAATCAGATGGAGATTCTTCTCCTACCACCATAAGGGGCCAAATGCAGTCAATGGGTATTCAAGTACCATGATGGGGATATGGTATCTTCTCCATCTTCTAGACCAGGGATAAGGAATATTTTTTTCTATGTGCCATTAGTCACCACCTCAAAAAAAAAAAAAAAAATCTGTGTTCATCTACCAATTCTTTAAAAGGGCAAGCAGAAGACACAATGTTAGCAGATTTTTAAATGTTTAATAAAAGGAAACTTGATTTCATCAAAGCAAGATAACTCTTCAAAATAGTTTTATGCCATATTGTTAAAATGAGGAGGGGGCATGAAAAGGAAGGAAAAAAAAACAGAAAGGAAGAAAAATGGATGTGGAAGGAAGAGGTAGACAGTAAAAGTAGACCTGAGAAAAATACAAGGGAAAAAGTATCTATGAGAAAGACTCAGAGGTGGAGCTGTTAAAAAGGAAAGGCACCAAATCACAAGGAGCAAAAGGAGACAAGTAAGCATAAAGGAGAGGAGGTGAGGACAGGTATTAACAGAGAGAGGCTTAGTGGGGTCTGAAATTAGTGGACTGCACACTTGCATTAACCAGTGGTGGGCTTTCAACCCTTCAAAAGCTATTGATTTTTTGCCACTGCCAGTTGACATTTTAGGCTCTGTCTGCATCTTGGAAATGGATATATTCATACTTACACCACCAGAAGCCCAGTTCCAAATGGTTCAAACAAAACCCACTTTGGAAAAAATTACTCTGAGCTTGCCCATCAGTGACCAGCACTTTACTACCCCAGGCACTAATTGAAACTGAGCTGAGCCTGACCAGTGGAGACTGCCAACCTTGTCTATAAATCAGCATCTGGTGACCCAAACAAGGAAACCACACCCTGCACTGTGCTGTCGGTAGAGGTGTCATTGGGGAGGGCAGGGTCTGTCCTGGTCACTGGGATCTAAGTCAGACAGTGACAGTCTGGAAATGCCCAAAGGTGTGCACATGGCCTGGTCTTGGTCTGTGTGAGGTACCTCTGTAGGTTGTGCTTACATAAGTTTCTGTAGATAATTCACTTCATGGTCAGTGCATGCTCATGTATCATCCCCACACCTCGAGCTCCAGTAAACATGTCAAATACAGCATGGGGAGTCTTACCACATGGGTCCATTCATAATGTGGATTATAACCAAGTATTCACCTTGTGCATAGTGATAGGGTTGCAAGGATGGAACAGGTAGGGACGCTGGCCCTGTTGCCTTCCATGCTGCAGGGCCCTTCCCGGGGCCCCCATCTGGCCCTCTGCTGGCGCCCCACTCCCACCTCCTTCCTGGAAGCAACAGCATGTCAATGCAGTAGCAAATGGTGCCCAGGGCCAGCTGTGTCTCACTCCAATGCTAACCTGGGTTGACTTCCTCGGCTTCCTTTTGCCACCTGCCCACCTCTCTCAGCACATGTTCCCTAAGCATTTCCTCTGCCAGCCATAGGATCCCTTCCAGTCTTCCCCAGGAGCCATCCCATGAGGCTGCACCCACCCTCCCCGCCCCGTTGTCTCTGTGATTGTCACAACCATCACACAACTGCACAGGAATGACAAGAGCTGCTCATTTTCATTCTCAGATACACAGCTGAATGCCAACTATGCCCTGAGTAGCTCCAGGGAGGTCCCTCCCAGCCTGGGCAGAGACAAGTGGGCTGTGGTTCCTCCCACTGCCCATAACCAGAGCCAGGGACCTGTTTTGTAGGTGCTTAAAGGTCTTAGCTGTCTGCATTAATGCAGAGGGAATTCCTCCTGTGATGAAAGAAACAGCTCAAATTTAGCCCAGATTTGAAATTGTTTAGTGTCAAAAGAAATGAAGAGTGAGAACCAGCTACAATTACTGCACATGAAATTAGCTCCATTCAAGCGCAGTGTTTTTTTAATCATTTATTCCCTCTTTATGGAGATGCTATCATAACCCTGGCATTGTGTTAAGGTGTGGAATGACCAAAAACCAGGGTCCCTGCCTACATCATGTGCAGCGTTTTGGGGAGGCAGGAAACTCACAACCGCCATGCAGAGCAACAAACACATCCTGGCAGAGGCTGCTGGACAAACATTGCCATTTGGAGGCAGATGTCCAGCCAAGATCTCCCTCCAAGGACTTCCATAAAGGTGCCCAAAGGGTGTGCAGATGCCACCGGGCAGCCGGTGGGCATGTGAGTGCCAGGACCTGCATCCAGCACAGGGAAGGACAGAGGTGTGAGGATGTGGCCCATGGGGGGAAGAGCAAGGTGTCAGTGTGGCCTCAGCAAGGAGCTGGGGCAGGGACACAGCAGATGGCTGGGCACATGAGCCAGTCGGACGGTGAACAAGGGTGCCGCTTGGGTTTCTCCTATGGGGGAGGGGCAGCACTTAAGATTTTTAAGCAGATCAGCCTTTTAGAAAGATTGCCAAAGACCTCACTGCGTGCACTTCTGATCCGGGCAAAGGCAGACAGAGGCAGCCAGGAACTGGGACCGCAGACGAGGGCAGACCAGAATGTGTGAAAGAGGCGGTGCTCAGATGTGACGGACAGGAGAAGAGGGGATGTGGGGATGCAGCACAGGCTTTGAGCTTTGGGAAGGGAACAGGTGGAAGCTTCTAGGAGCCCCCAGTGCTGGAAATGCCCACAGGAGAAGGAGTGATTTGCGGTGCTGATGATGCAATGGGCTCAAATTTGAAGGTACTGAGCTGAGGAGATGTACCCTAGGAGGGCACAGGCTCCAGCTGTTCGGAGTTTCTTTGTCAACATGGTCAGTGTGCCTGTAGGACAGGTGTCCCCTCTCTCAGGAATGCAAATGGGCAGCCGTGAACGTGTCGGGAGTGACCAGGATTTCTGCCACCCAACACACACACACCCACACACACATACACACACCCAAATGTGCACACATGTGTATTCATTGCTCCTCCGTGCCACATGTCCACACTGGTCAGGCATGCACTGGGCACTTCAGGATCACCCAGACGTTCTATCTCCTCTTGTGGCTTCAGGTTCACCGCTATGATAGTGAGATCATGACGTATCAACACTACACCTTAGAATTCCACCCAGAAGTGACACGTGTCACTTCTACTCTCATTGCATTAGCCACAAGCCAACACCACACCCAACTTCCAAGATGGAAGGGGTGCTTGGAGGGAAGATGTACGGCCAGCTCTAACCAAAGATGGAGGGTCTGAATGAACTGTATGGTGGAAATGTTGAGAAGCCAGAATGAGAGGCAGGGAGACAACTCACTGCCAAGCAAAGGCAGGGGCCCACCCTCACCCTAGGTCATGGGGATGGAAGAAGGTGGCATCTGGGAGCTGCACAGGAGATGGGATTGCTGCCAGAGGTTCCTCCTGAGGCCTAGAAGAGAAATAGAAATATCCTGAAGAAGTATCTTCGAAAAGGAAATGTGGATGGGAACAGCCAAGACAGAGAATTCAGGAAAGTAGGTACTGGAATTTTCCTTGAGATCTCTTTGTCCCTTGGTTCCAGGGTTCCAACGAGAGGGAGAATGGAAGCATGATCCCCCTTCATGTTCAGCCCATGTGGCCTCTCCTGCTTGCTGGGATATCATAAGCCACTTACCACGGTGGAGAAAGTGCCCACCGACCCTCTCAGACACGTCGTTTCCAGTGACCCAGACCAGACCCTCTTGGGGAAGGCATAGGATTTTAGCACAACGTATCACACTTCTGCAACCCCCTACCCCATGGGAAGGGACCAAAGTTACAGGTCCAGGCAGACACGGCACACAGGCTTGGCCTCCACTCATGGCCGGCCCAGACCTCGCAGCAGGACTGGGTGTCAGGGGCCGTGGAGGACAGTTCAGGTGGGGCAGACCTGTTCTTGTATGAAGTCGCTGGGGTGCTAAATGCCCCTTTATCCTCAGAGAATAAGGCTCCACGGGAGCCACCAGATAGTGCTTTTTAAGGCACACCTTCTCCTTTCCAATAAAACTCAGACACCTCGAGATCTGTCCCCGAAGCTCACACTCACACAGGAAGTCACAGCATCATCTCACAAGGGACCAACTTAAAGTCCAGCTCCTTGCTCCTGACTCCTCAGTCCTGCCATTACAAGGTCTGTATCACGCTTCCTTACTTCATTCTCTAAATGAGCTCCTCAGTGAAAGCCAGTGAGGCAAGCATAGCTGCCTCTATACCAAGGCAAAGGGTCTTTCTAACAGGGAATTTTCGGGTCTTTGTGAAGCCCCAGCCCTCTGCCTCCAGCAGCCCTCTCCAGCAGTGTGCCTTCCGCGCCTCCTGGTTGCCTCGCCCTTCCCCCTCTTCTCATCTGCCTTCCTCTGTGACAGAGGGTGTGTGTCACTGTGCCCATCTAGTATCTCCTCTCGACTCTCCTCCGGTAGTTCCCCAGATCCCCTCCTTTCCTATCTCCCAGCCTCCTGGGTCGATAGGGAGCCGGCCTCAGCCCCTCCTGCAGGGGCACGATGCTGAGGAGCTACAGGGCTGGGTGTGGGCTGGCACTCACACCCTTGCCGAACTAAGCCACTCAAGCATGTGCTTCTGGGGGTAGGTTCTGGAGGCCCAGCCTCGAAGCCGGTTCTCTCATTCTCCCTTAACCCTGGGAGCTATAGCATATCCCTAAACAACTCACCCAGTCACACTCGCCAGATTGGCTTTGTCATCTCGACTAGTAACTCGGACTGATAAAGGCTGACCTATAGCACGACGGGAGGGAGCCGCAAGGGTGGATACCAAGAGGGCCCAGCTCCAAGGGGAGCAGAATGTAGATCTATGTGGAAGTTTAGGTTGCACATTCCGTCTCCAGGCAATATATACCATCTCAGTCCCACCGCTAGGCAGAAAAGCTTCCTTTGATCCAAAGCCGAAGACAGTCAGCAGGCGTTTCCCTGTCTGTGTTCCTCGGAAAAGCTGTTATTTTTTTTTTTTTTTTTCCACTATGAGGCACGTGCTTGTCCTTACTGGAAAGCGTCTTTCAAATTCAAGGATAATTGCTCTCTAGCTGAGATCAGGGGCGTGTTCAGTGGAATCAGAGCTCCTAGCTCCGAGGCCAGAGGGCCAGGAACAGACTTTAGTCCTCCTCCTGCTTAGCGGCCTGAGCCTGGTCTCCACGGGGGTGGGTTCTTGGCCACCTCTCCCCCACTCCCTGTCCCCTAAGGTGGGACTTCTTGCTCCTGTGATCTCCATCTGCCTCTCACTGCAGAGCCTGCCTCCAACAATCGGCTCCTCCCTTGCCATCCCCGGAACAGCCTGTCCTGGAACAGCCTATAATTTAAAGGATTTCACTGGTGGAAACACACAGCAATGTTCAAAATGGCAAAGGGAGTAAATTTCAGCATAGAGTGCCCGACATTTGTATAATGTCGGCCTTGGTGTCAGCCAATGGTCTTGGTTCCAGTGGAAATGGGGCTAGACCTGTTTTCTCAAGCTTATTTCCGTCCAAGATCTCAGAGGTCACTTTGACCCCTATCTTCTGATGAATGTCAGACTTGGTCACCAAGACACTCTTCCCTGACCCCTGTGCCTCCTCTCTGGCAACAGAAACACTGTGGCTGGGGTTTCTCAACTTAGGCACCATTCACATTTGGAGCTGGGTAATTCTTTGTTGTGAGGTTTTGTGCATGGTGGGGTGTCTAAGAGCACCTTTACCTCAACTCACCAGATGCCAGTAGCACCTTCCCCCAGTTGTGACAACCAGTGTCTTCAGACATTCCCTGATTTGGCCTGGGGAGAGGCTGGGAATCACTGTTCTAGGTAAAAGCAGGAGGAAGGTGAAACAGACACTAATTACTTTTCTTCCGCAGCAATGGTGGGATTTGCTAGTGGACCGCAGACCCTCCTGAGACTTTGGTCTCCAGTGTCTGTCCACGCCCCAGCTTCCCACCACTACTTGCTTAATGCAGGAGTGGTCGACCTGAGCCACTCCTGGAGGCCACCAAGAGAGTCTGTCTGCCTGGGCTGCCTGACTTTGGGGACAACCAAGCCATTTGTATTCCTATTTTATTGATGATGCAATTGAGTCTCAGAAAGATGGAGTGATTTTTCCACTAGTGTTCAGGAGGAGAGCAAGAAATACCACAGCTCTCGGCACTGGCAGAAACTGGAGGGGTGGAAGGTGGGCAGGGGAGGAGGTGGAGCCCAGAGTTCTTCTGGAGACTACCAGGGGTGTCCTTCTTTCCAAACCGCAGTTTTTAGGACCTCCCCCTGGACTCTCTTAATAATAATTTTTCTCCCTCACTTTGTCTTTCCAAGCCATTGGTGGTGGAAAGCCCAGCTCTGGGGCAGCCACATCCTCTCTGACCTTCTTCACTGGTTTCCATTTGTCGCCATCTCAGGGGGCACCAGTGTCATTGGCATTTCACTGGAGTGGCTTCCTCCCTTGTTTAGAATCACGGGGACTTTGTTCCTTTCACAGAAGGTAATCACACACAAGGCAGATGTTGGAGGCATGAGTCACCATGGCAACTTGGAGTCAGCTGCCCAAGCCAGGCTGCTATCACCATCCACTGTAGCCACAAACAACCAAAGCTCTTTACCTCTGTCTTCTCTTCCAATTCACACATGCGCAGCAACAGGCTGTGCTCCTCAGGCCCTCTTTGCCCAGCCATTGGGGTGCTCAGATGACATCCCAGAGCTATGAAAGAGCCATGGCTCCCACTCAAGACCCAAGGGCTGAGCTACTGGTCCAAGATGGGGACCCAGATCCCAGAGGGAATAGGAAACACACCCACCCCCACTTGCCCTTGCTCCAGCCCAAACTAAAAAAGTAAACAATTACATTTTTAAACTCTCTTCTCTCACACTTCCTCCCTCGCCTCCCTGCCTCCCACCAAATGCCACCCCGTCTCACTGTCCTTCCCCTCCCTCCTCCCACATGCTGCCACCTGGCTCCAAGAGCCTGCTCCAGCCTCCCACCACCTGCCACCGGCTCGTGATCCTTCCCTCCCCCCTCCCACCGCTCCCCATTTCCCTCCCCCCCATCAACCGCTCTGCTAACAACAGGTCTCATCAAGGAAGACAGAGGGGGAATGAAAGGATGTGTCTCCCCAGGGCTGGGTCACCCCAAGGCAGGCTGTGGGGTTGGAAGTGAGGGTCCCAAGCTTTTTTCTCGGGCTGCAGAGCAAAGAGTCCCCTGCCCAGAGATGTGTGGCCATGGCGAAGGCTGGAATGTAAGGGACAGATGCCCGACTATGGGCGACCAAGAGTAGGAGAATGTGAGTGTGTGTGTGTGGGGGGGGGGGTCTGTGCATGTCTTAGATAGCCTGAGATAAGGCACTGGAGATGTGAGTGAGCAGATAATAGGAGGGAGCCGTGGAGAATAGTGAATTCTAAAGGCTCCAGCTTGAAAACAGAGCACCAGGACTGGCAGGGGACCCTGCCCATGACAAGTGCACAGTGTTTTCTCACACCCGGATCGATGTGATCTCTTGGGCAAAGGAATTTGCTTTTTACCTTGTGCAGCCCTCTTTGCTTCACTGATATTCCCAGGGAAGGGAACCCACCGGTCCCCGCTGCGGGTCTACTGTCCCTCCCACTCTCAGCCCTGCTCTCCCTCCTGATGACAAGCTGGGACAGGCTGTGGGCTCATCACTTCCCGCTGCCTCCCTGAATTTGTCTGGGGAGGGGAGGCCTGGCTTCTGGCACTGGGGAAGACTAAAATCAGGTGAAAGTTGGTGGCAGCTAGTGGTAGCAAGTCACTTCCGAGACCTCACCAAGTCTTGGCTTCACCAAGAGGAAAGAGCTAAGGGAGTCAGCAGTAAAAACATTGCTGCCTACATTTCTCGTGCGCTTTTCTGCTTTGATTTAATCTCCCTCACAAGATATTAAATTTCAGACTCAAAAGCTTTAAGAGGAAGGAGGCATCTTGATTTTAAATATTGACTCAGAGAATTGCTTTGCAGCCCAGAACTGCATTTATAAAAGTTTCCACACAATTAGCAAACATCCCTGACATGCATGCGGGGTCCCAAAGAGAGGTCTGTCAGCCATTGTGATCCCTGGCACTGCTGAGTCTGACTGCACCACATCCTAGCCATGAACCCACTGGCATATTACCCATTCTTCTCTGCAACTGAGCATAGCAACCACCCGGCACTGTTTTAATAATGTGCATAGAATTAAAACTATATATGTGCACGTGTGTGTGTGTGTGTGTGTGTGTGTATACACACAAACTAATATGTATATTTATGTACATAATATATTATATAATGTCTATAAATAATTGCATTTAAATATGAATCCACATGTGTAAGTTAATAGGTACATTGAAAGTTTATATATATGTAGAATATATGTTCTTATACTGAAAGCTAACCTAAAAGCATTTAGCATTTAACACAGAAGTTGTCCCACAAAAGGTACTATTATCGCCGTATCTCATTTAACTCTTCTCTAGCTGTTATAAGTATATTTATATTGTCCATTTTCATCACCTTGTACTATATCCAAGTCTCTTAAAAAAATCAAGGATTATGACACGGCTCTATGATTTTATAAATTGGCATTAGGTACTAAAAATTTCTTATTGAATGATTTGGACTACTTGGAGGGTTTTAATATGCGGTGTTTGTTACCTGTGTTACATCTGTGCCCAACACGTATCCTTATGAGAGTCTCCTTATGGGCTTCGTTGCTGTACATCAGTACTCTTTTCAACTCAATCTACGGACTCTTCCCTCCCATTATCATCTGGCACAGATGTGATATTGATGGTGTCCACTCCCTGGACTCATACAGTCCAGCTCTCAAATTTAAAAGAGAGAAAACTCACTTTTGATTTTCTGAAGTCAAACCCAAACCAAACGTCACTCCCTTCCGGGTCACTAGGGATGTTTTTCACTAAGTATTTATTTAACTCAGATCATGGTTCTAGTTCTTACCTAGAACTACATGTCCAGTGAAATCAAAGAAAAGAACCCAATGATCTGTGTGCCCTGAGTGCTAAATAATCCCTTTCCCTAGATAATTTTCTCCTCCAAGTTGCTAAGCCCTAGCCTGCAGGGATAGGCCTTTTCTGTTTTCTAGCACACAAGAATGTTCTCCTTTAGATAATGGTTAGGAAGAAACAAGTCTGGATTTTTCTCCTAAATCCAGGATGCTGGTCTGGATTTTCTTTTTTTTTTTTTAATTCAGAATGCTCTTCTCTTGTATATGTTCCAAATTCTCTTTCCTTGGCTTTAATGAAGGGAAAGGTGTCAGACGCATCTCCAAAACTCTCCCATGGAGAAGGTTTTTTTACCATCCTTTCCTGTCAAACTTATAAATATCACTCTGTGGCCACTGAGGAAAGAAGAAATAATTTCTTGGAGAAATCGAGTTGCATTCCTCAATTACTTTGCATGATCTTTCTCTGCATCCTCTTAAAAAAATAATCTGATTTTTAATGTAAATCAAAAGTGAGTCCAGTACAAATAATTAACCAAGTAATAGTGAAGAGCTTACCAGTAGGCACCATGAGTGTATGTGGAGGGTGAGGTAAGCTCTAAGAGCTCTTGTCTTGTCATAAGAAAGTAAGTGACAAAATTCCAAGTGAGTGGGGGATACCAGCAGACCCCACCTTTGATTTTTTTTTTTTAAACCATAACACATCAGATGAAGTACAACTCAACTACATACTTGTTGGAGGAACCAAGTGTACGTTGTGATTTACCAAAGACAAGATCATCCACAAGGATAACTTTGAACTTACTCGCTGTCAAACAAAATGGTAACCATTTGCTCATTTCTGGGCTTGAGTATTATTGACCCCAGAATTTCTCAACACAGAAGCTGATATGTGAGACAGGAGAGACTCATTTGTGCAAGTCCAAGAAGGCTTCAGGAAATCTGGGCCTTGGAGAATGGACAAGCTTTCTTAAGGAGAGAAGAAAGGGTTACAGTGCTGTAGGTTAAGGGGGCGTGGAGAGCAAAGGGGGTGGACATGAGGTGGGTAGTCCTTCTCTTGGAGAGCACAATGGAGGCAGAAGAGCACAGGGGTGTCTGGAAAACAATGATCAGGATGTATTGACAAAAGCTGGATATTTTAAGTAGAGAGATAGTTAAAGTCTAGGAACAATGGATGGGGTCAGTGAGGCATTGAATGTTGGATAAGAAGTTTGTAAATTATCTGACAGACCAACATTTGCTGAAGTACTCCTCAGGACATTAGTCCCATGACATCCTCGAAATCAATTTTTAAAAAGTAGAGTTGATGCAAGGTGCTGGTGACGCAATTATTTCAAGAAAAACATGTCCCTCCGCTTGAGATTCCCAGTGCCTACCAGTATTAAAAAAGCTCTAAGGTGCCCGTAGTAAAGAAATCAGCCTAACTTCTGCAGTAGGGTGAAAAATGGACGTCCAGAAGAGATCCACATCATAATCCCTGAAGCTGTGAATGTTACCTTGTATAGAGAAAAAGTGCAAGGAGGTCTTGGCAAATGTAATTAATTTCAGATTCTCGACTTGGGTAGATTATCCTTCATTACCCAGATGGGCAATGACATGTGCACTCCTGGGAAGAAGTCTGGGGGAGATCTGACGTCACACAGCAGAGCTGGCAGTGTGAAGACAGAACAGAGAGATTGGGAGGTGCTTGCCTTAAAGACTGGGGTAATGCAGCCACAGTCCAAGTAGCCCCTAAAGGCTGGAAGAGACAAGGAGGACAGTGCAGAGGGAGTGTGGCAATGCTGATGCCTTGCTCTCAAGATCTCTCAGCTCCAGAACCGTGGAGAAGGCATCACTGTTGGTTCGTGCCACTCAAGTTTGGGTAAATTGTTACAGCAGCCCCAGGAAATGACCACAAGAGAGATATTAGTTGAAGGACTGCTCTGCTTCTGAATTACATTTGTCTAACAGCTATATCATCATAAAGATTATAAAGGTGTCAAACATGGCATTAAAAAAAGATTTGGCTAGTAGGAAATGCAGTAAATGTATCAATTGGGAATTTTGAATTTTCCTGACACTCACTGACCCTCTAAGTTGACCAGAACCAAAATATTCACTATTTTGTACAAGAGCCTCATTTTGATGTCAGTTCTAATGGAGTAATTTGCGCTGTTATATCAGACATAGCTGAAATGTTCATTTAAAAATGGCTTTGACTCTGTGGCCCCTAGGCAGAGCGGCCTTCCCTCAGGGAACCTAAGACCAGTAGAGGGTTTTATTATAAAACAGAAATTAATCCACGGAGACTTGTTCTTTGAGAAGTCTCCCATGGTCTTTGAGAGCCCGCTCTGGCAAAGCTGTGGACTCCTACGTTGGAAGGAAGGAAAGACATTTTCTTAGGTGAAGCATCCTCTCAGCAAAAGCCTGCTTCTCAATACTGGGGAGGAAAAGACAGTTAAGGACTTTCTTTGGACAGACAAAAACAATCGTGCTTTAGAGGCTATGAAGCAGAAGACTCTGCAGGCATTCAGAAATGAGAGCTCCCAGGTTGTAGAGGCCCTGGAGCTGGTCCAGGGATGCTGGCTACCAAGTGGGGTCTGGCAGAGGGAACCAGGCACCTGGCTGCACCCTGCCTTCCCACCCATAAGGAGTGGGGTGACTGCTACATTCTGACAAACTCTTCATTGTGAAAGAAGTCTAAGGGCCACTCCCCAACTCCCAGACCTTCCATAATGAGAGACTTGTCATCGTCCATGTGCATCTGGGTTGTTTTCACAAACGCTTCTCAGAAGGCAAATTCAGGGCACCTGGTTCACCCAGGTATAGTAGCAGGAGGTCACAGTAGTTCAAAAGGTCTCATCTGAAACACTGTGAGTGATGCACATTTTTAACAAACAGGTGTGATAGTTTCTTGTGTATCGATTCTCCCCTCGGTCTGAATCCTAGTACTGACTCAGATATGCAATCTTATCTCTGGTTGCTCCTGACGTATGCTAGCCTAAAGAGGTCTTTAAAATGATAATGGCAGGTGCCTCCTTAGCACAGTAGGTAGCACTGTCAGTCTCATAAAATGATAATGGCTGTATGATAATATAATTCTAATCCAATGTGATTACAGTAAAACTCTGTCATTCAGCATTTCTTGTGTATTTGTTGTGTCTGCCCTTTTGCTGGAGGACATGGACCCTATCTATGGAGTAGAATTTACTAGTTGATTAACCAAATCCAACTAACTAGAATCTTCCCATACCTATATACAATACATTTAGGGAAAATAAGAAAATGACAAAGAAAGAAGTAATCAGCATGTACCCCTAGCAGTGTGGGCATTAATATTTCTTAATATTCTGAAAACAGAAAATTTGTTTAAAAATAATAAAATAATGACTCTCTGGTGAGGAGTAACTTCCTGGTTAAGCACAGGGTTTCTTTTTGGGGTGATGAAATTATTTTAGAACTAATAGTGGGAATGGTCACACATTACAAATATATTAAATGCTACTGTATTGTTCACTTTCAAATGGTTCGTTTTATGTTATGTGACTTTCACTTCAATTTTTAAACATTAAGTTACTTTCCATATTATGTTGTGGTGTACTGGGGACAAAATAAATTTAGCCATGTCTTCATAAAACTGTGCAACAGAACAGTCCGTAAGCCAACAAATCACTGCGTGAGAGAATCCTCTAGGTGGCCATACCGGTTGATAAAACAAAAGTATTTCCAGAAAATTCCAAGCGTCCCATCAGTTTATGACCTTCTCAGTTGGAGTATCCGTTTCTGAGTCTGGACTGCTTGAAGCCTTTCCCTTAAATATGAAGCCCTCAAAATGCAAAGATTAGATCCTTCAATTCCCTAGGGACCATAGTTCTTTCCATAAGATAAAAATGTCATGTAATTGATAAAGACACTGAGGTAAATAAACTACTGGATAATTATTGTTGAGGTTGGAGGTGCAGGTGGGCAGGCAGGGGTGGACAGAAAAAGCAAACCTGAACCAGAAGACTCCAAATTTCTATGTTGAGGGAAACATTTTTTACATAAAACTCCAAGTTGGGAAACTCAGAATCAAAGGATAAAAATAATTAAGACTGCCATTTTGAAAATGGACAGAACTCATGTGTCATGATATTTTGATGTATTTTGGCAGGAATCAGGGAAAATCATCAGATAAAGGATTAGGTACTTAACAACAATGCTAGAGGGAGAATGACAAACTTGTCAATGACAACACAAAGCAGCCTGTGCTTGATGCTGGGGAAATAAGAGCAAACATCAGGAGTGACTCGTCCTGTCAATTATGCATAACTGTCTTGTAATGAATCTGGTCTTTGTCCCTGAGTCCTGGCCCAGAGTTTCCTGAGTAATGAATATCTTTGCTCTGACAATGAGGTGACTCTTGATGAGCCCCTAGGTAGCTTCAGGTTGGGAGCTGCTCCCCTAAAATACCAGGCCTGACCTGAGTGGGGAGATGGAGCTAGAGATTGAATTCGTCATGTAGTCAATGATTTCATAAGCTCAATGGAGCTTCCTGGTGGAATAAGACCTTGACATCCCAGGACAGTGATGTGCCCTAACTTTCCAAAAAGGGGGCATGGAAGCTCAGCTCTCCCAGCTCTCTCCATTATTCCTTTATAATAAAACTGAAATAGCAAGTATAGTGCTTTCCTGAGTTCTGTGAATCATTCTAGCAAATCATCGACTCTGGAGGGGTCATGGGAACCCCAGAATTTATAGCTACTAGTGTAGTCAGGAATAAAGATCAAAAGTGCAGGTGGTCTGGGGGCCCCCAAAATGTGGCTGGCCTCTGAAAAAAAGGGCAACACTGTAGACAACTGAGCGCTTAACTTGTAGGGTCCAATGGCATAGCCAGGTGGTTAGTGGAAGAATTGAATTGCAGTACACCCAGTTAGAGTAGAAACAGGTTTTAGGGTTTTTTTCTGGGAATCTTCAGATTTTTTTTTAAGTTTTTATTTAAATTCCATTTAGTTAACATACAGTGTAATATTGGTTTCAGGTGTACAGTATAGTGATTCAACACATCCATACATCCCCTGGTGCTCATCACAAGTGCACTCTTTAATCCCCATCACCTATTTAACCCATTCTCCCCACCCCACCGCCCCTCTGGTAACGCACAGTTTGTTCTCCATAGTTAAGAGTCTGTTTCTTGCTTTCTCTCGCACACTCTCTCCTTTTTTTCATTCTGTTTATTTGTTTTGTTTCTTAAATTCCACATATAACTGAAATCATATGGCATTTGTCTCTCTCTGATTGACTTATTTTGCTTAACATTATACTCTCTAGATCCATCCATTTTGTTGCAAATGGCAAGATTTCATATTTCTTTATGGCTAATATTCCATTAAACACACACATACACACACACACATCTTTATCCATTCATCAGTTGATAGACACTTGGCTATTTCCATAATTTAACTATTATGATATGCATGTATCCCTTTGAACTAGTATTTTTGTATTTTCTTAAGATCTTAATTATTTTTATTTGTAAGAAAGGGTGGGTGTGATAGAGAGAACATGAGCTGGGGGAGGGACGGAGAGAGAGGGAGAAGTGGACTTCCTACCAAGCAGGAAACCTTACATAGGGCTCCATCGCAGGACTCCAGGACCACAACCTGAGAAGAAAACAGAGGCTTAACTGGCTGAACCACCAGGCTTCCCTATTTTTGTATTCTTTAGGGAGGTACCTAGTAGTGTAATTGCTGGATCATAGTGTAGTTCTAATTTTAACTTTGAGGAAGCTCCATACTATTTTCCAGAGCAGCTGTACCAGTTTGCATACCCACCATCAGTGCAAGAGTGTTGCTCTTTCTCCATATCCTGGCCAACATCTGTTCTTTCTTTGATTGTTGATTTTAGCCATTCTGACAGGCGTGAGGTGATAACTCATTGCAGTTATCATTTGTGTTTCCCTGATGATAAGTGATGTTGAGCATCTTTTCCTGTGCCTGTTGGCCATTTGTATGTCTAAGTGCCTTTTCATGACTTCTGCCCATTTTTAATTAGATTATTTGTTTCATGGGTGTTAAGTTGTATCAGTCAATTCTTTATATATTTTGGATACTAACCCTTTACCAGATCTGCAGTATCTAGCCCTTTACTAGTATCTGCAAGTATCTCATCCCATTCTGTTAGTTGCCTTTTAGGTCTTTTTATATTGCATTATTTTTTTAATTTAATTTTATTTTGTCAGTGTTCCAAGATTCATTGTTTATGCACCACACCCAGTGCTCCATGCAATGCATAACCTCCTTAGCACCCACCACCAGGCTCACCTAAACCCCTCACCCCCCACTCCAAAACCCTGTTTGTTTATCAGAGTCCGCAGTGTCTCATGATTCATCTCCCCCTCCGATTTCCCCCAATTCACTTTTCCTTCTCCTAATGTCCTCCATGTTACTCCTTATGCTCCACAAGTAAGTGAAACCCTGTGATAATTGACTCTCTCTGCTTGACTTATTTCACTCAGCATAATCTCCTCCAGTCCCGTCCATGTTGATACAAAAGTTGGGTATTCATCCTTTCTGATGGAGGCATAATATTTCATTGTATATATGCACCATATCTTCTTTATCCGTTCATCTCTTGAAGGCATCTTTGCTCTTTCACAGCTGGGAGACTGTGGCCATTGCTGCTATGAAACATTGGGGTACGATGGCCCTTCTTCTCACTACATCTGTATCTTTGGGGTAAATACCCCGTAGCGCAATTGCAGGGTGATAGGGTAACTCTATTTTTAATTTCTGAAGGAATCTCCACATTGTTTTCCAAAGTGGCTGCACCAACTTGCATTCCCACCAACAGTGTAAGAGGGTTCCTCTTTCTTCACAACCTCTCAAGCACTTGTTGTTTACTGTCTTATTGATTTTGGCCATTTTAACTGGTGTAAGGTGGTATCTCAATGTGGTTTTGATTTTAATCTCTCCCTGATGGCTAATGATAATGAACATTTTTTCATGTGTTTTTAGCCATTTACATGTCTTCTTTGGAGAATTGTCTGTTCCTGTCTTCTGCCCATTTTTTGACATGATTATCTGTTCTGTATGTGTTGAGTTTGAGGAGTTCTTTATAGATCTTGGATATCAGCCCTTTGTCTGTAGTATCTTTGTAAATATCCTCTGCCATTCTGTGGGCTACCTCTTTGTTTTATTGACTGTTTCCTTTGCTGTGCAGAAGCTTTTGATCTTGATGAAGTCCCAAAAGTTCATTTTTGCTTTTGTTTCCTTTGCCTTTGGAGACACATCTTGAAAGAAGTTGCTGTGGCCAATGTTATGTTATAAGTTTTATATTTATCTATTTTGTGCTTATTATATAATCCTTATTTTATATGTCATATTTCAATTTGCCCCTCACCAAACAAGGTGAAAAGCATGCTTCAACAGATAAGATTCTAAAATTTGGGGAGCCAAAACAAGAAAACCTATTTCAGAATTAAAGTAATTTATTTTCATTCAGAATTATGAATTCTGATAGATTCCTAATGCAATTTTTGGCTCTTTTTTTGTCAAGCAGAAGAAATATTACTCCTATTCACATGAAATTAGGAAGGTAGGTGGGTTTTTTTAACCTATTTTTCCTCTCATCATTTATTCCAGATTTTTCTGGTAAGAAAATTACTTAGAATTTAATTAATGCCTTCTTAGTAAACTGGCTTTCTTGACAGCCAAATGTAAAAGATAAATGAATCAACTTTCAGCAATTTTAAAAGGCATACCCTTATTCTTTTAGGAGCCTTTACTTATATCAGAATGAGTAGCATTCTGATGAAATGAAAGGCCAAACTTAAGAAGCCCCATAGATTTATGAAAAAGCATAATCACATAATTTTATAATTATACAAATTGACCCTTGTTAAGGGTTGACCCTTGAACTACACATGTGTTAGGGTCATCAACCCCCACCCCTTGACCATACACAGTTGAAAATTCACATATAACTATTGATTCTTCCAAAACCTTATGAATAGCCTGCTGTTGACCGGAAGACTTGCCGATAACACAATTAACACATATTTTGTGTGTTGTATGTGTTGTATAGTATACTGCATTCCTACAATAAAGTCAGCTAGAGAGACATAAATGTTACCAAGAAAACCATAAGGAAGAGAAAATACATTCAGAGCACTATACTGTATTTATTGAGAAAAATCTGTGCATGAGTGGACCCATGCAGTCGAAACACATGGTGTCCAAGGGTCAATTGGAGTACATTATTTAATAGGGAATATAGGTTCAGACAAGATTTCCCATAAATACACATTTCCTTTCAAATTGGTCACATAGAATTTCAATCTACAAACATTCTCAAACTGCAATCTCTTGCCATGACCACTTTAATAAGCACTTACCTTGGTTCAGCTTACAATTTTCCTACTTTACAATGGTGTAAACACAATGTACATTCAATAGAAACCAGACTTTGAGTTTTGAATTTTGTTCTTCATGCCAATAGAAGATACCACCAAAGCAGCCATTCTGTTCTTCACTTTCAGTGCAATATTCAACCAATTCCATGAGATGTTCAACCCTTTATTATCAAAAAGGTTTTGTGTTACACTATTTTGTCAAACTGCAGATTAATATACATGTTCTGCGCACAGTTAGGGTGGGCTGGGCTAAGCTGTAGTGTTCAGTAGGTTAAGTATATTAAGTGCATTTTCAACTTATGAGATTTTCAACTCCTGATAGCTTTCTGTTTTTTTCTTTTTTTAAAAAAAGATTTTATTTATTTTTTTGACAGAAAGAGAGAGACCACAAGCAGGCAGAGAGGCAGGAAAAGAGAGGGGGGGAAGCAGGCTCCCCACTGAGCAGAGAGCCCAATGCAGGCCTTGATCCCAGGACCCTGAGATCATGACCTGAGCCAAAGGTAGAGGACCAATCCACTGAGCCACCCAGGTGCCCCTCCTGATGGCTTTCTTAGGGTGTAACCCTATTATATGTTGGAGACAGGTAACAATGGTGTTTAAATGCCAGGAGTAAATGAATCTAAGAAGCAAACAAAAGAACAACCTTCCATTTTGAGGCAATGACATTCTGAGGTCAGTTCTAAAATCACAGACAACTTAGCACAATTTGCTTCTCAAATGATCTCATCCTCCATTGTTTTCCCAGAGAAATGGTCCAGGGAAAATGTCAAATTAAAAGGTCAAGTTGAAAAAAAAATTGGAATCTTTCACTAGTTGCTGCCAAAAGGATCCAGAACAACAGAAGGAACTATAAACAAACACTTAGCCATAACCACTGAAGGCAAATATCCGGTTGGCCCAGGGTGGATAAGATCACGTGATTTGAAAAACCGTTCAAATATTCAGACAATGATAATAATACAAAGAAAGCTTTAATATTAACAGTGAGGTAAAACAGACCTGTGAATAATGCCTGTGGATTTAATTTTTTCACCTCATCTAATATCTGTTTTATCCCATCTCTTAATACTTATAAGTTTCAAACAGACCTTGGAAGTCTCATACCCAACACTTTAGCTCTCTTATCAGTGGGATGCATGACGATCCCTGTCCGAAACAGGTTGAATATCCCTGTCACATTGATTATATATTGTTTAGAGCCTTAATACCCATCCTCTAATGGGTAAAACTTAGGAAGAGGTTAAAAAAAAAAAAAACAGGGAATATTTCTCTCAAAATCACCTCCCGTTTTTCAGTGAATTGAAAAATATCACTGTGACAAAAGAACAAGGGAAAGCCCATTAGGACCACACGGGAGACCCAAAAAGCAATGGGGTAAGGGGCAGGGGTCTTAGCACTATGGAGAAATTATGATTTGAAATTGGCCGTATTATAGGTCACCACAGAGACCTGCATTCAGTGGTATGATGGGAGGTAGTGAGCCCATTCAGAGTTACATGACGGTCAGAACTTGTGCACACTGAAGCTCCCATAAAGTAAAAACATGGGATTCCCTCCTCATTCAGATGCCTCTGGCTAATTAGGAGTCCCGAGGAAGGGGCACTGCCTTCGAAAATGGCATGTTGTGTGTTCTATGAAGGGCCTCATCAGCTCCCGCCCACCTTTCAGATGATGCATTCCACACAGCAGAGGCCGATGGATTGAGAGGCTGGTTTCCATGGAGATGTTCTGCAGCTTTGCTGGTATTCCCTGCAGAAGAGAAAGAAACTGCCCCAGTGCTCAGCGTGTGCACACATACAAACACGCCCGCACACACACTCTTCTCAGCTACACAAACTGGCTATATATAGCAAGAAATATAAGGTAATTGAAAGGGGCAACTGGAGTTTGAAAAATAAGGACACGATTGGGGGATGTTTTGCAGGAAACCGACTTTTTTTCTTTTTTTTTTTTTTAAGCTTCTGTAAGCTTTCGATGATGTGTTTAGCTAAGGATGAAAGGAGGTTGCCATTTTGTCGGCATCCTGGGCTCAGGCAGATGGGCCTTCTACAAAGATCGCTGTACCCAAGTGGGCAAGACTTCTCTGAGGGCTGAAGGGCCTGGCCTGGTGAGGAGTTAAAACCCAACCCCATTACCCCAGCATGCAGGGAGCCAGGGAGCCGACGGGATCACTTCGCAGAGTAATTGTGCGCATCCACATATCCATATTGGACCAGAACGACAGCCGTGGCCAACAATCCCTCCCAGGGCGTTCTGGGGGTTTATTGTCAACAGATTTGGAAAGAGCTGTGCATAGCCTGAAGGGAATTTCTGGCCTGTGGTAGAAACACCCTTGCTTTCTCCATAGAGAAAATGCTTTAGGGAAATGAAAGAACATTTCCCCTTTTATTTGGGATTCTGGTCTCCCATGGCCTCAGCACCACGGTGAATTAGCTGTGTAACTTTAGAGAAGTTACTTGACCTCTCTGTTTCACCATCTGGAAAACAAAATTAATGAATTAGTATGTGTATGGCACTTAGCATGTATCAGGGGCTTTGCCAAGCACTTTATCTTCCCATTAATTTATCACAACAATCCTCTGGGATGAATTTGGTGTTATCCTTGTACTATGGGTGAGAATACAAAAGCACAGAGCAGTTAAGAAACTTGCTCAAGATCACACAGCTAGGAAGGAAAAGTCAGGATTCAAACCCAAGCTGTAACCCCAGCTGCTTAGCCTCCACACCGTAGCACCTTGTGTAGTGCTAAGAGTACTAAATCATTTTTATTCTAAGTGTCTCACGTGCATTCATGTATTTCATCTCAACAATACTATGAAGTCGGTGCTAACAGGCTTTCAGATGAGGAAATGGAGACACAAAGAAGGAACATAATTTGCCCAAAGCTAGACAGCTAGAAATTGAGGGCACTGGGATTTGAGCTCATGCATTCAGGCTGGAGAGCAACTGGAACCGAAAACCCCAAAGAGTGGCAGAAGAAACCTTTTAGAAACATATGTGGCCAGTGGCCAGGTCCGAGACACGTCTCTTGGGTTCAGCACATTTGTGTGAGTTAGCCTGGGCAGGTGGGCAGCTTGCCTTTCTCTGGACCGAAGCTCTAGGCCAGCATTGAACAGAGTGAGAAGGCCCCCACCCCACACCTCCACACTCTCCACCCTAAGCATAAATGGTACCTTCTGCATCCCTTCCTGTTGGAGGATCCATGGTCAGCAGATTTCACTGTAAGAGCCACCAAGGAGCGCCCTCTGCCAATCAGCACCACCCTGTCCCCCACCCCCGAGATCCAGGCCAGAGCGACCTGTTTCCAGCATCGAGAGTACTTTGTAACCTCAGACAGTTCAAGGATTCCCACAAGAGAGTTAGGGGAATGCATTATGACAAACAGTTAAACCAGCTTGATCCCTAAACGTCTCATTTGTGATCACCACAGCATACATTCACACTGAATAAGAACAACACGGATACGGACTGGAAAACCAGTTATTTTATCTCCAGAACTTAGTACACAGAAGTGTCCTCAAATCCGTGACGTAACTTCTCCCCCACTCTCCAGGAGGTATTTTAGAGTTGGCTGTCACAAATTTAGGGCAATCTCCTAAAACATCGGGAGCCTCATCTCTCTCTGGTCCCTGAGGCAGTGCCTAGCCCAGAGCAAGGGTCTGAAGGTATTCTGGGAGGGGCTGGTACTGGGCTTCCAGCCCCTGGGTACTCCCTGGAGACCCTCTAGAAGTCCAGGTGGGGAAGCCAGTGCTACTCTGGGCTTGGCCTCTGCACCTGGCTTTGTCCCCTTCAGAGGCCTACATGGCCACCACCTTTTTCTGTGGTCACCTCAAATAAGGAAGCAGGGGACGAGGACTGGAGGTGGGCATGCAGGAACCAGAGCCCAAGTTCCCCAAGATACCCAGCCCCCTCCTCGCTTTGCCTTTGCTCCTGCTGGGGACTCATCACCACCTTCTAGTGCCATATGTAAGGGGTCCATCTGGCCCCTGTGAAACACCTGAACTATTCTGACACATTGTGTGTGCTCATGTTTTTTACACGGTGAAGGCTGAAGCCAAGGAAGGGCTCAAAGCTTTTATCAGATCCCCATCCCAAGGAGAACAGTTCCAGAAAACTAAGACCCCCTATGCCCTAACGTCTGGGCTCTGAGTACTCTTCAAAGTACTTACCTGACAGAGTCAAAGGGGTGCTGACTGCTCCACCAGAGACCACCCCAACTTCACCCACGCCCACGCGAAGCTATTGGCTATGTGGAGCCCACAGCCCTTGTCCTCGTTTCCTTCCCATCCATCTAGATTTATGGGAGCTGACCGCAGACTCACCATCTGTGTTTCTTAACCTTCTGCGGCTGTTTTATAGACGGGCATTGTCCTAGGCAGAGCAGATGGAGTTAGATGATCTCCCCAGAGCACCAACTTCTCATGACGTCCCTGGAGGACTCTCCAGAACCCCATTCTGGATACTTAACCCCAATACCTGACCTAGGTAGCTTTGGGGGCTGGTGAAGGCAAGATCCAGAGGTCATACCACCTGGTGCCAGCCCCTCCCCACATCACATCCACATTGTAATGACAGAGGTGACCCTTCTGTTGAATTTGCAGCTCAATGCCAAATTAGATGGACCCCTTTCTTTTTTTTTCTTCCAGCTAACCATTTGCAAGAAAATATAGAGTCTCTGAGACTAAATAATGCTTACTCTGCTTAACAGTCATCTCTAAGCGGAACACCGGCTGTGACTCTCCAGTGTGACCAAGGGGCTAATGGGGCTGACAGAGTAAGTGTAGCCAGGAGGATTTCCCAAAGGCTAGAGAGACAAGCATTGCTTTATAATTCAGAAAGTAATGTTACTTTCTTTCCAATTTCATGGGGAAGGAGGGACCCCACGATGGCCAATTTCCCCCAGTACCTCAGCTCTTCCAAAGCAGGAAAGTATTTCTCTCTCTCCACCTGAGCGGTATAAATATCCTTGCCGTTTAATTGTTTTGCCAAATTGGCAGAGGTGCGATTTATCTTTCTGAGACACCTTTCTATTTGCAAAATGTTTTACCAGTGTTGTGTCTCTTGGCTAGTCTGCTGTCTCCCCTCTGCAGAGTCGCCTTCCAGACTTCCCCAGGTGAGCACTGCCTTATGAGCCATGAAACCGCAAGGAATTCGCTGCTTCCTGGCGTGTCTGACGTCGGGAGGAGGCTCTGCTAAACCCCCAAAGGTCACTTAAGTTCCACTGCTTGGGAGTTATTAGTTCCAAAGCATATTACACTGACAAAAAAAAAAAAAAAAAAAGGATTAATTAGGACAAACTCTTCCTAATGTATATGAACAAGATAAACTTCCCAATACAAAAACTGGACAAAATCAAACAGGTTATGCACAAAAGAAGAAACACAAGTTGTCCATGATCAATGGACTCGTGAACAGAAGGCCAGCATCTCCACTGTGGTCTCTCCTTGCCTGTTAAATGGACCAAGATTCTTTTTTTTTTTTTAATTTTTTATTAAAATTCAATTTAGTTAACGTAGAGTATATTATTAGTTTCAGGGATAGAATTCAGTGATTCATCAGTTGCAAACAATACCCAGTGCTCATTCCATCAATGCCTCTCCCATGCCGCCCTTAATCCCCATCACCCGGGCATGCCACCCCCGACCCACAGCCCCTCTAGCAACCCTCAGTTTGTTTCCTAGAGTTGAAAGTTTCTTATGGTTTGCCTCCCTCTCTGTTTTTATCTTATTTTATTTTTTCTTTCCTTTCCCTGTGTTCATCTGTTTTGTTTCTTAAATTCCACATATAAGTGAAATCATATGTATGGTATTTGTCTTTCTCTGACTGACTGATTTCACCTAGCATAGTACAAATGGGTCAAGATACTTAAGATTAACAATCCCAGTGGATGGAAGTGGGGAAAACAGATATTTTCACTGCCTGTTAGATGACAAGTGGATTACCTTCCCACACTCTATCCTGAAGTTATAATTGGACAAGTGCACAAAGAGGTATATACAAGGTTACTCATCTCAAGGTTGTTTATAATAATGAAATTTGGAAACAGACTAAATTTCCGTTAATGAAAATTTAATTTCTTTAATGTGATATAATCATTCAATGGAATAGCACGAAGCCCTTTATAAGGGTGGTACATATTAATGATCACAATATACAGACATATCCACACCAGATACACGAGTGGAAAAGGTATCATGTACAGTGTGATCCTACTAGGAAAAAAATATGTTTGTATGCATGAATCTGTGTGTGTGTGCACACACACACACGTGTACATATTCATGCACCCCCATTGGTATGACTCATAAAGAGATATCTGTAATTATATTTACTGAAATGTTACATTGTTGTCTCTGCTAGTAAGATATTGTGCTAGTCAGGGTAGGATAGGCTAAGCTGCATTAAGAAATAAACCCCAGTATGTAATGATCCAAAACTATGGAACCTTATTTTCCATTCATTTAAAGTCCAAATGATAGGGCTAGCCGCTCGTGGAGGGAATTCAGGCTCCTGTCATTCTATGCTTTGCCACCTCAAATGTGTGGAGCCCACGGTCACTTTGGTGGAACTCTCCATTCCAGTCAGGCTGGAGAGGAAAGAAAGACTATGCAACACTGCAAGGAAGGCTCTTAATGAGTCGGCCTCAGGAGGACCACTCATTTCACTTTCACAGTCTCACTAACTACAAGAGGGACTGACATGTCAGCATAGCTGTGTCCCCACAGGGAAGAGGAAATGTGTTGAATGAATACCTCATATCTAAGATATACCAAGATTTTCACTTTCTATATTTTTTTCTGAATTGCTTGAATTTTCCAAATGAGCTTGCATTACCTTTATATGCAGAAAAGATTGGAGCACATTTCTTTTTCATGGAGTCATATCGTCTTCTTTTAAGAGAAAGAATGATAGAAGAGAGAGAAAGGGAGACAAGTTGAGACAGTTTGGAAGAAACAGCCCAAGAGAATGCAGGGGCTATGAGTCATGCAGAGCCAATGTAGCTGCATATCTGGCTCTTATTCCAGAGGTCAGGTGGCTTCTCTTCCTGGGTGCTCCTGCCTCCAACCTCAGTCAACAAGCACTTGGAGAATGGAATGAGCTCAGCCTTCAAACACTCATCTTTTTGTTTTGATATCTTAGATCTCTAGGGTAGGAAGGAGGATGATAATTATTGAATTTGATCTTTGACACAGTGAAAAATCAACTGCATCATTAATGGATTAGCCACTATCTTTTTTAAAGTGCACAGAAGTCCAGGCACAATCTCATAAAAGTGAATGATTCATGTATTCCGGAATGGAGCATGGGAAAGCTTACTAAGACTTCCATTGAAGTTTCCAACAGTCCATCTTTTAGTTATTACTCTTACTCATGACTTTTTTTTAATTTCTTTTTTTTTTTTTCACTTCTTTTCAGTACTCCAGAATTCATTGTTTATGCACCACACCCAGTGCTCCATGCAATACATGCCCTCCACCACCAGGCTCACCCAACCTCCCATCACCCTCCCCTCCAAAACCCTCAGTTGGTTCCTCAGAGTCCATAGTCTCTCATGGTTCGTCATACTCATGACTTTTGTGTAAGGCAGACTGGGATCCTTTGGCCCCATCTTCAGAATTACATGGTGAAGCTACCTTGATAACCCATCACCAAAATACTTAGCTCTTTTGGGGTCATGCGTGGTATTACAATGAATACTTTTAACATAACGTTCCCATGACCTATGATAAGATGAATTCCACAAATTTCAGAGGACAATTAAAATATACTCTAAAGTCATCTTACTGGCAGGTATTGTTTATTGTTTAATTCATGAAAGAATTCACGCAACTCATGCTAATCTTATCAAAAACAAAGATTTGCCTATCTTAAATTCTACAGAGAAATATTTTTGCAAAAGGAGAGTCCAATGGGCATCTTCTTAAATGTGACAGCTGCCATTGTAAGTCCTACAATCCTTGACCATCGGAATCACATATTTGCGACTTTTAAACTTGAGAGACTCATTCCAGGGCTAAACTGTTACATTTCTTTTCATTGGCTTAATTTAATTATGGCATGTAGTTTTATGTTCATTTCTCTGAAAGCTTTAGGAAAATGGACAAAATCATCCTGAACTACATTAGCAATTGCTCTAATAAAAGTAATTTTTTCAAAGATTTTAAAACATTAGTTCAACTACACTCAATGCTCCTGACACGAGGGGTAAGCATACGTCATTAGATCTTAAAAGCTGTTCCCAGTTGCACAGATTGTTAGCAAGTTCAAAATAAGCCAAACCTCATAAAGATTTAGTGGGAAAATGAAAAAAAGAAATAGAAAAACAGTCTTTCTAAGTTGTAACAAAAGATTTCTATTTTTTTAAGATTTTATTTGTTTTTTAGAGAGAGAGAGCAAGCACAAGCAGGGGAGAGGGAGAAGCAGGCTCCCCACCAAGCAGGGAGTATGACGTGGGGCTTGATCCCAGGACACTGGGATCATGACCTGAGCTGAAGGCAAGTGCCCAAATGACTGAGTCAGCCAAGCACCCAAAAAGATTTTCATTTTTGAAGAAATCATGCCAAAAAGAAAATATCTTGCATATTCTATTAAAAGTTATTTCCAGGCGTGTCTGGGTGGCTCAGTCAGTTGAGCATCTGACTTTTGAATTCAGCTCAGGTCATGATATCAGTGTCCCAGGGTAGATCCCTGCATCAGGTTCCATGCCCAGCAAGGAGTCTGATTGAAGATTCCCTCCTTCGCTAAATGCCCCTCTCCCACCCACACTCTCTGTCTCTCAAATGAACAAATCTTTTTTAAAAAGTTATTTCCATTTACTACTCCCAAAATAATAAAACAATGTAGTCTACAGATAATTTTATGCCTTTACCAAAATGTTCATCAGCCACTTCACCTATAAATATTAAATACAAAATCTCCTTAGTTAAGTTTAAGGTTTCACTGACTGGTCATAGGATTTTTCTTAGCAATTTATTATTCTCAAAAGAGCTAAAGTACACTATATATATGAAAATATTATTTTTGTTCTACTGATCACAGAAAATGTTTATATTTGTGAATTTATAATCATTATGATCAGTGACTATAAAATAGGGAAATTGATTCTTTTCTTCCCAAACTTGATTTTAAAAGGTAAGTAGATCCTGGTCATTTTCCAAATCGACTTGAAAGGTCCCCCTGAAGTTTGAAAGTTGTCTGATCAATAGATCCCCTTAGCAAGATGGGGAAAGCAAAACCTTGAAATCCTAAAGATCTGAGTGCTGCTTTGGGCTTGTCATTTACTAAGTGATCTTGGGTATGAGTCCTAATCTGTGTTTTCATGGTAATTACCTAATTCTCAGAAGTGCAGGTAAGAATACTTGTGGCATTGGCTGTGTAGAGAATTAAACTGGACCATATCCCTAGCGCCTGACTCATAGCAGACTTGACTAGCTCATTTCTGTTTCCCGTATTCCTTAGTTGACTAAGGGTTGACAGAGCTAAACAGAATTTTAGATCCTCCCCTCTGCTCCCTACAAGGGAGAAATCACTTCTTCTCTCTCTGGATCCCTCATTTGTAACAACATTTCCATTTTTTATCAGCCAGTTGCTGGGGCCTTTCAGCCATGACAGTTCATGTGGAAGCAGAAGACTTGTTTGTGGGGCAGACATGCCTAGGTCTCTGTGTGTGAGGTTCTCCACTAGGATTGTATGTCAGTTTCCTAAGGTGATCATAACAAATTATCCCAAAATGAGTGGCTTAAAACGAACAGTTCTCTCATAGTTCTAGAGGGTAGAAGTTCAAAATGACGATGCTGGCAGGGCCGTGCTTCCCTGAAACCTGTAAGGGAGCATCCCTTCTTGCCTGTTGCAGCTTCTGGTAGCCACCTGCAATTCTGGGCAAACTTTGGCTCAAAACTGCAGCATTCCGTCTCTGCATCACACATCACGTGACATTCTCCCCATGTGTCTGCACATTGTCTTCCCTCCATGCATATTTACAGGTCCAAATTGTACCTCTTCTGAAGACACCAGTCATGGATGAGGGCCCACCCTAGCCCCGGGTGACCTCATTTTACCTTGATCACTTCTGCAAAGACCCTGTTTGCAACTAAGGTCATGTTCATAGATCCTAGGAATTAGGACTTGAATATATATCTTTTTAAGAGACCCAATTTAACCCTCAGAAAAGGGGGAATACAGTGGTGACAAAGGCCCTTGAGGGGCTTGCCATTAGAAAGCCAGGCTCAGAGAGCAAACATCACATTCAGATGGCCAAGGCCCCTGCCCTGGTATTGAACACCAACAGGGGAAGGAGGCAACACCTGAGATTGGCAACGTATATTTTCCTCCTGCAAATATCAGATCTTCATTAAAATAGCACAGTTTTCAAAATTCAAGCAGAAGAATAGGACCTCCTTGGAACCCTTGTATCACTCCTCAGAGGTGACTTTTTTGTCATATAATTTTTTATTGAAATATGCCATAAAATTTACACTTCCAAAGTATACAATTTTGTGCATTTTTTTTTAAATATATTCCAAAGTTGCAGAATCATCACCACTACCCAATTCCAGGACATTCTATCACCCTAAAAAGAAACCCTGTGTCTGTTAGCAGTCATCCCACGTTCCCCTCCCCAGGCAATCACTAAGCGCTCTTTTCTGAAAATCTGTAAATTTCCTGTTATGGGTATTTCAAATAAATCATATTGTACAATATATGACCTTCTGTGTCTGCCTTCTTTTACTTAGTATAATGTTTTCCAGGTTCATTTGTGTTCATACCTTTCTATAGCTGGATAATATCCCACTGTATGGATGTATATTTATCCATTCGTCAATTGATGGACATTTAGTTGTGTCTATTCTTTGGCTATTATGAGTAATGCTGCTATGAACATTCATGTAGTAATTTTTGTACATACATTTGTCTTCTGCTCCCTTCAATATGGACCTAGGAGTGAAAATGCTGGGTCATTTGCTAACTTTGTATTTTAACTTTTTGAGGAACTACTCATGCAGCTGCATCATTTTACAATCCTACAAGCAATAAATGGGGGTTCCAATTTCCCCACATCCTCACCAATCCCTGTTATTGTCCGTCTCTTTTTTGGTGATAGGCACCCTGGTGGGTATGATGTGCTATCTCCCTGATGTTTTGATTTGCATTTCCCTAGTGACTAATGAGGTTGAGCATCTTTTCATGTGCTTATGGGCAATTTTTATATCTTCTTTGGAGAAATATCTATTCAAATCCTTCCTCAGCTTTTTAATCAGGTGCAGAACATTTTTGTTCACACAGATTTTGAGCCCAGAAATAAAATTCAGAAAGGGAGATTTGGAATGAAGTGCAGGGCAGACAACATTCGGTGGAGTTCTCTCCAGAAGCATCTTCACTAAGGAACGCCTCATCTCCTCCCTCCATACTGGCCCCCATGAAGTCAGGTCAGAGGTTAAAATGGAGAGGACCCAGCCAAAAGGTGAGCCCGATGCAAATGCTGCAAAGGAAACAGAAGTGGATAGAATACTGTTATTTCTTCGAGTAGAGAGTAGGTGTCATGTGTTCATTTCAATTTGCTACAGGATACCACCGTCTTGTCGCTCTGCCTCTGGTTTGCTGTCTGCCATGGGCAGGGCAATGTTTCTTCATCAATTTGAGGGAGCAGTCATCAGCTGCGTGGTGATTTTCTGTTACAAATCACTCCAAAAACAAATTCCCTTGATAAAATTCTGTGCAGCACCGTGCTAAGTAGAGACCTCAGCCGATTAGAGTGGCAGGAAAGCTGACAGATTTTGTGACTGTGGCCCAGGCAGACTGACTCTAGCCCATGAATCTTCTGCCCACTCTGGCCCCAGCATCCCGCAGACTTATTTCTATGGTGGAAGGATGTCTTGTCCTATTAAGTACATTTTGAGATAGCTCCAATGCTGCATTACGAGACATGTGGATTTGAGGTCATAGAATCTCAGCCAGAACTGTCGCCCGAAGGAAAGCACTAAAAGGAAGAAATTAAGCCCCACTGTCTACTCAGCTGTTCTGTGGCCACTAAGGAAGAAGGACAGTCCCTGGCAGAGTGATGGGTTGATTTGTTGTTCCCTATCACATTCCTGGCCTTCCAACTGGCCCTGGAGAGAGAAATGTAATTTTCAAAATCATTGTCAAAGGCTTAAAGCTTGACTACCTCCCAGTGTGGGACAACAGTGAGCAGAGAAAGTCACCTACTTGAAACTCGACCACCTTCAAAAGGTTTTTGAAATTCTTACTGAATCTGATAGAGTTGAAAGTCCTGTGGGCACTCCTGGGTAAAATACGTCAGGAGTGAAGGGTCTGAGTGGGCGGGCACAGGACAAAGGAGCCCACTGGCCTCTGGGTGGGAAAGTCCAATGTCTACACACGCAAGTCATTGTTGCCCTGTTACACTGCTGCAGACACCACGTCTCTTCCTCCTGTGCTTTCATTTTTGAGCAGCTCTTTCTAGCCATGGTTTCCTATGAGTCTCTAAATGATTAAAACTTTATTTTCTAGTAGGATGATTATAAAACACCTAAATTTGTGTTGCTTTCAGCCACTAAGTTTGTAGTAATTTGTTATAGAAGCAATAGGAAATTAATATAGATTCATCCTCTTACGGTTGTTGTGGCCAGAAATCTAAGAAGATTGGCCTAGCTGAGTTTCTTATGTAGATTCTAGAGAAGAATCCGTTTTCTTGTGTTTTCCAGCTTCTAGAGTCACCCTGTACTCCTTGGCTTGTGGCAATATTCTGCATCTTCAAAGCCAGCAGTGTAACATCTTTGAATCTCTCTCCCTCACCTCCTTATCAACACATCACCTCTTTCTTTTTCTGGTGATACTGAGTTTCCCTTTTAAGAACCCATGTGATTATAATGGTCCCATCCAGATAATCCAGGGTTACCTCCCCATCTCAAGATTCTTAACTTAATCCTATCTGCAAAGTCTCTTTTGTCCTGTAAGGTAACCTATTCATGCATTGCAGGACTCAGACATGGACATCTTGGGGAGGCTCTCTGTTCAGCCTGCCAGTCTCCCAGACCTGAACACCAGGGGATTTAGGAACTTTTCCCCTGCAAAAACTTTGATTCTTGCTTAGGAAGGAGACCGAAAAAGACCATCTGATGAGTAAATAATGAAAAGATGCTTAGATACCTCATCCTTGTCTTGGATGACCCTTCTCACTAGGAGCAGTAGTTAGCCTTAAAACCCACGCAAAGCCCTCAGAATGTTTTGTGCCCATGAATAACTCTGAGACTTTGGTGTCAGCTCCAGCTGTACCCATTCACAGGCCATATGACTTTGGGCAAATCACACCTTCTCTGAGAATAATCACGGTATTATTTTATTAACCCACTGGGGTGACAGTATCTTTCGTACCACAAAAGGTGGCTGGGAGGAATAATTTTGAAATAATTTACATGAATTCCAAAATAATTTTAGAGAGAAAGTGCCAAATAAATGTGGGTTGTTCACAGTTATTTCCTTTGCCCTAACCACACCCCTGTGGGTTAGGGAAAAGATGTATCTCCCCGTCGGTGGTGTGGAGAAAAAGTCAGAGAACCAGGATGGAGATCAGCTGTTCAGGCACTCGGGCTTCCACAGCAGGGCAGTTGTGGGGTGAGGACACATTTGCACATAGGCAGCTGCAGTTGTAAGAAAAAGGTGCATCTTGTGAAGAGTGTTGTGGGTGAACTCAAAACTAAGCTTCCCGGAGTGCTGCTTTGATTCCGAGTAGGATGGAGCTCTCCAGACACTCTCCAGGAGAAAACACATGGGCAGGGCTGGCTTAGAATTTTAGTGGTCTTCTTAGAGCTTTGTATGCAGTGGATGCTCAGAAAATGGTCATTTAAGTATCAAACCACAAACAGTAAATAAATCAGAAATTTGAGACTGTTTGCAAGATAACTCAAAGAAAATAGGGACCTTTGGATACCAAATATCTAGGAACTGAGTCCAAATACTATAAAAGAGATCCTTGTTATCTGAGTCCCGGAAGTTGAAAGGTTGAGTCAGGAAATAGTTGTTGTAGTAAACAAGGACACTTTCCAAGGAACCGGCTGCTTTTAGCAACTGTTTCTTCCTGACACACAGCTCTCTCTTTACCGCCACCATCTCCCTTCTCTATCCCTCAACGACTCCCAGCCATGGCACTAAGTCCTCTATAGGTTCTATCTCTGGGTCACAGGCAGGTGTAGTAATCCATTGCAAGGGAGTCACAAACCCGAAGTCTTGTAACAGATGCAGGGTTTCATGAAGTCACTGACGGTGATCAGTGATCAGTCACTCTGATCTCAGGGAAAGTTACTGATGTATGTTGACCACCCTGAGGTGGGCCCCTGACAACCAAGGAGGAGGAAATGATGGGGAATGTGGTAAACAGGAAGTGCCTTCAAAGAGAATGACAGCAGATGCCCTTGGGGAAATATAGCCCCTGCACATTTTCGTAGAAATGACCTTCTTTAGGACCATCCTAATAAGCACAATGTGTAAGAAGAAGGCTGTCTGGTTAGTGTTTCCAGAAATATCACCCAGAAGAAAAACAACACTTAATTCTTACTTTTTTTCCAAAGAACTCATGCACAGTCGTAATTGCAACCAAAACCACATCCAAAAGAAGATAACACAAGCTTATTTTCCTAGTTTTTGTCTCAGTTTTCAAGATAAAGTCCCAAGAGCAACACCTTTCTTTTGTTTTTGTTTTTCACTATTCAACATGAAAGTCCCCCTTTTATGTAAGTAGAGTCCCTGGTGGACTCTCCCCGGCCTAATGAGGGCTGCACTCTGTCTTCCCTGTCCATGAATCAGTGTGGAATAAGTGGCCACCTTGCTATGCCACTAGGTCATACCCCTTGGAGATAAGAAGGCTGCCACAGCTCATGTCATACCCTGCCTCAACTAGGTTCAAGGGCAGGACAGAGCAGGAAGGATCTTCTTCTCTTTCATTTTGCCTCCCCTCATGTCATCTGCTGACTTTTCAGGATCAGAAAACACAGCCAACCCCCTAGTTGTAAGGGAGGCTGGAAAAGCAGGTATCTGGCGCTTGCAACCTCTGTTGTGATGGTAGATGGGTTAAAAAAAAAAAAAAAAAAAAAAAAAAAAAAAAAAAAAGAGAATGCCGATTAGTAGGGAGTCAATAGTGTTGCCACCTGGTTTTTACAGCTGTTATAACTGTGTCTTGGAAATACAACCACACAAATTATTCATTCTGAAACTCAATATTCTATCGTCCATTCACTCCAGATGGGGGTTTCTACAGATTGTCATGATTACAGAAAGAATCTCTTTTGTTTCACTCTTTATAGTCCACACCCAAATCCTGCTGTATGGTAACTACAAAAGGCACAAAGGAGAATCCAGAGAGGCCACTTACTATCAATAGCAACCATAAGGACTGAAACTTAGGTTATATGGTAAGGAAAGCCACATGTGGGCAAATGGTCTCCAAGAAGACCTGATTGGGGTGAGGGTTAGGGGTTGGGGAGTGTGGAAAGTCCTATGACTACCTTAAGTCTCAGTTTTAGAACAAGGAGGGATCTCAGAGACCATCTCATCCAAGCACTTCACTTTGTATAGGAAACAACTGAAGCTAAAAAATGAATTAAGACCCACATAATTCTGAATTACATGAAGTTTGGTGCTGTCTCTGTCCACTCAGGTCAGGCTACTGGCCTTGAACTTGCCACCTTACACTTCCAAAATTGCCAGCTGCCTTGCTCCTTGACACTGAAGTTAAACTTTCCTTGCATTCACAGGATTAATCCGTTTTAATATCCCTTTAATTTTGCTTAGTTTCCAGTACACCAAGCTCCTAAGAAAGGTTTGCTTATTTATCTTGGCAGCATTGTAGTCTTTTCACCTCCATGCAAGGAAATTCCCTTGTCCTTCTAAAGAAGAGACACCCAACCTCTCTTTGTCCTCACTTCCATCATCCCAACACCTCATGCTGTAGAAACTATAAATCATAAATGGGAAAGATTCCATAAAACAACCTTTCACTTACTTATAGGTATTGTGGGGAAAATGTCTCCTTACAAATAGTCTTCCACATAACAGACGTTTGCTCCCAACAATACCAACACTTTGGTTTCATTTATTATCTTCATAGAAATTCTTGTAGGAAGTGTTACATTTTTCCCCCACCTTCATTATGTAGGATTTAGACTAGGTGTAATTTAGAACCTTCTGTCTATGACTTTGTGTCCATATTATGAAAATACTTGAATCCAAGACATAGTTATGTTTGAACTTTAGTTCTTTTGTTTCCTACTTTATATCAGTCATATCTGCCTTTAAGTCTTAGAAAAATGGGGTTTGACATGATCATTACCAGACCTCTCACTTGTAGACAGAACTATATGGCTCCTAACAGACACCCACTGCCTTAATTTTTTAAAAGGTGTTCAACAGCATATATGGAAGCCAACTTAGCAAAATAAATATGTTGTTGAAAAATCATATGTAATAATTAGGAAATAATAATTAACATTAATTGGATTTTTTTTTACCAGTCTCTGGTTTAAGCACTTAGTCATCTGCATTATTTTGCCTATTGGTTCTAACATTTTTAGGGGAGGTGTTATTTTATTATGTCCAATTTACAGATGAGGAAACTGAAGCATAAGAAGATAAGGAATGTTCCCAAGTTCAAGCAGCTAAGGAGAAAAAATCTATAGTTCCAGCTCAGTTTGTTCCAGACATGCAGCCCCACTAGCCAGGTCTGTGACAGTAACCAGTTTGATGAAATGGATTTAATCAACACTGTAAAAAATTGAAATAGAAAAAAAGGAAGAGAAGGTCTTTCAGCATAGAGTACATGTTAAAGAAGAATCATTCCATGGAAATTTGGGGTTAAGTCGATACATACACACACACACACACACACACACACACACACGTGCACACACATGTATGTCCACTGAGTCACAAAAAATATATATTTCTACTGTGAGATAACATCAAAAAAGCTGAAGAAAAATGCTAAACTACAACTTCTTTTTTTTTTAATTTTATTTTTTCAGTGTTCCAAGATTCATTGTTTATGCACCACACCCAGTGCTCCATGCAATACGTTCCCTCCTTAATATCCCCCACCAGGCTCACCCAAACCTCCACCCCCCGCCCCTTCAAACCCTGATTGTTTTTCAAAGTCCCTAGTCTCTCATGGTTCATCTTCCCCTCCAATTTCCCCCAACTCACTTCTCCTCTCCTTTTTTAACACATGGATTACCCTTTATTTAGCTGGGGTGTGTGTGTGTGTGTGTGTGTGTGTGTGTGTGTGTGTGACTTCCTCCTGCCTTCTGTTTATGATAAAAGTGGTGATATTAATTTACTTCCAGTAAATTCCCACTTCAAATGGCAAGTTACGTGCCTGCCCTGTCTAAGCTGTGTGACAATGTGTTTAAGACCCCAGGCTCTGGGATCAGTCTAAACCCCAGATTCTGTCCCTGAGTGGCTCAGGTGGTCAACGATCGACTCTTGATTTCGGCTCAGGTTATGATCTTAGGGTGGTGGAATCAAACCCTGGCTCGGGCTCCATGCTCAGAGGGGAGTCTGTTTGGTATTCTCTCTCTCTCTCTCTCTCTCTCCTTCTGCCCTTTCCCCCACTTGCAAGCTCTCTCTCTCTCTCTCTCTCTCAAGTAATAAATAAATAAATAAATAAATAAATAAATAAATAAATAAATCATCTTTTTAAAAAAACAAAATCTGGCTCTTGAACTTCTCACTTGCATACTTTGGACACACTACCTAATCTCTCTAGCATCAGGTTCCTTTGGAGCCAACAACTCCCTTGTGCTCTTCCACCAGAGCTAGAGGTGATAATGCACATCACATGTTTCTTGGCAAGCTTGGCACTTAGGAAGTCTTTGCATTGCAGCAAGTCTTGCTCCCTTAACCATACCTTTCACTCCAGAGCAGATGTGCCCATCAAGCTCAAGGCCTTCCAGCCCACAGTGGGAGTGAGGGGAGCAGGAGGGGAGAAGAAGGTGACTCTTAGTATCAGAGATGTGGTCTTCTTCGTGGGGTGGCCCTTCTAGTTATATCAACAGCCATTATAGCCTACATTATTCCTGCATGTATAATTGAAATAACCTACTTCGCTTGACAAGCCATGAGAAACCAGTCCCTCAAAAAGGAGATGTTCCTTACCAGATAGGGAACATTCTAGAAATAGCATCTAAACCATGAAGATTTTCCAACCCCAAATCCCTTCCGGCTTCCTCAGGATTAGTCATTCTACTCAATCCTAATAAACGGAAAGAATGACTTTTCCCAGGCATTAATGGGGTTGACAGTTCTTAATCCCTAATAAGACTCCCAGTAACCCTGAAAGGGACAAGCAAAGTTCCCCACGGGACACCCTTACCCAGTGCTGATAGCACCACGAGAGCAGCAGCTCGTGGCTTTGTGACCTTGCATTTTTGGCCAGGCCTCACACATCAGAGGACCCTGGTCAGCCTACTTTGCAGAAGTGGCCAAGTGGCTAGGAACCAGAGGATTTCTAGGCAGAGACAATAGTCATTAGCTTTAGTAGAAAGTTCCAGAGTTTAGGAAGATGCCTCATGTGTATTTTGTTTCACGTAACTGTGCCTGAAAACACCCCCTATTAAAGTGGACAGACATTGTCACTGTCAAGAAGATAAAAGGGTACAGGAAGAGTGAGAGGAGCCTGGCTTTGGTGTCCTGGTGAGATATGGGGGAAATTACCAACCCTCACCGGAACTCACATCCTCATCCACAAAATTCAGTAATGACTGAACCCAGTGTGAGGTTAAGTGGGACAACCCTTAGCATATGGTAGGTTCTCAATACATCTCAGCCACTGATTCCCTCTCACTGCCTCTTCCTACCATATTGGAGTCCAGAATCTATGTGCTTCCCACAGTGTTCCCTTCATACTAAGGGTTGATTTGTTGCTTGAAAATGTTTAGCACTGTGCTCTTTTAAGAGATGGGCAAAGACAGACGCGGTTGTCTTATCACAGTAGGTGTCAGGGATGGATACAGAGAGGATAACAGAGTTCAAAGGAAACAAAAATCATTAACTTGGTGATTGATCTGGGCAGGTGGTGGCTCTGCCGGTGTGGAACCGAGACCATAGAACCAGCACCACAAAGAGTTGGGCAGGGCTGGGTTTGCTGGAGACCCAGGGTTTACCTCAGAGGATGATTTACCAGCCACAGAGCAGTGAATAAGACAGTGGTCATGGATGCACCAGTGTTTGTGCCCATGGATGGGGGTATTTCTCCACCTGCCTTCCCTTGTTTCATCTTCCAATGAACCTGCTGGTCCAGGAGTGTGCACATCACATGACTCAACCACTGAAGAATAAAGTTACATCTCTCTGATATCAATAAAAACTCCTGTTCCATTTATATAAAGAAAACCAGGTGCAAAAGATAAGGATATTTTTAAAGCAGGTCAAAACAAAACAAAAACTAACACTTTAATCTTTGCCAATAGATTAGGATAGCAAGGCTACTTGTCACCTGGAGAACTGTGAAAGCAAAGACAGGTGGGCAATAAAATCTCCCATCAAGAAAAACTTCTTCAAGTATTAGACAGTCGTGGTCAAAACCATTCTAGAATTACATGTTCTTTTATATACTCTGGTTCCTGCTTTAATTAGAGTAATTTATGCCAATAAAAATAACCTTGGTCCAGACTGCTGGTCCATCTTTAAAGCTGTCCTTGAAACCTTTCTTTTTCTAGAGGACAACATGTCCATCCCTGCCAGCACCCTAGCAAGCCCAGCCACTTGCTCAATGCCCCAGTCACCCCAGCATGGGCTGTGAGAGCCGTGATCAAGGATAATCAGATGACGATGCAAGCACTTGTTTTTCCTTGGGGCAAGTCTGGGTTCAAGAATCCAGATCAGAGGCATTTGGAAGTAATGCTATCATTTTTCTTCATTTTAGAATGCACAAGGAAAGCTCTTTTTTTTTTTTTTTTTTTTGGTATTTTAATGTAAGGTTAATCAGAAACTGCCCTGGAGGAGTGGGTAAGAGCTGGCGCTGTGTTCAAAGACAGAGTCCTCCCCTGACCTCGAGACTGGTCCAGAGGACACTGTGCGGCTGGAGGACAAGGTGCCTCTCAGGGCTGGAGTTCCAACAGCATCATGGAGCCAACACTTCCTGATGAGGCACCCAATCAGATTGTGAGACAAATTTAAAAATAGACAGCAAAGATCCAGCAAAGGAGAAATCACAACACAAATTGGCTTTTGCAATCCAACTGTGATAAACAGTGGGAAGTAATGGAAATGTAATTGTGGAGCCCTTGGATGAGGCATTAAACTTTGAACAGAAAGGATTCACATTAGCAAACCCCAGTATGATCCACTGAAGGGGGGAGGGTGTTTCGATTTGATTAGCCTTACTGTTCCAGTCCTGTTTACAATGTTTTCTCCAAATGCTCACAAAAGGGGAGGAAATGAAGAAGTTATCTGTCAAGATTTATTCTTGCCATAATCCTTTCTGTCATATGTAGGTCACCCACAGGTATCAGAATTCTACGTGGGTTCCAAATCGCTTGGTTTCGTCATACAGCCTATGTAGTATGACGATGCTAGACGTTTTAATCCTGACTCTGTCACCTGAGGACACCCAACCTTGGGCAAGGAATGTAATCCCTTTAAGCTTCAGGCTCCTCATTTACAAAGTGGGGATCGTAACTTGCAGGAGCATGAGGTTACTTTGAAAACTCAATAAGAGAAACATATAAAATATTCAGTGACCCTGCCCAGCAGAAGGAGGGCATCTATAGGTGCTCAGGATTGTTTTCCAATTAAGTGACAGAAGCCCCCATTCCTTCCTTGCTGCTTCCCCCATTTCCCTTCATCTTCCCTTGAGGAGAGCAGCCTGCGAGTTGACATCTTCTCCCTGATGCAGTCAGAGCTGAAGAGGTCATGTCTGTTAGTCACAATTTAAGAAGTCACAACCCATGACCCAAAAAGCCACAGAGAGATATACTGACCCAGATGTGGTGATCCAAGTTGGGAAGATGAAACTGGACACACTGGAGACTAGACTTTCATCTATCCCAGACTCACCAGGATGGCCTTCCCCACCCTGAACTGACCTCTAGCCCTTCCCCCACCCCATCACCACACATTCAGATCTGTAGTGGCCTTTGAGTTCATGAGAGCTATACCACTCTCTAGAGCTATTAGTCTCCACTCCAACCACAAACCCATGGATATGTGCCCAAAGGGGCCCAATACAGTCAAAGGTCTGAACAGAGGAGAATTATATCTACCTGCATCATTTAGGAATTGCTTTGGGCCGCAAAAAACAGTGAAGCCTGTGGGCAGTATGCTTTTCTCACATAATGTGAAATTGGTGGTGGGAGTGATTATTGACCCAGCCATCCAAAGATGCCATCCAAGTCCTGGATTTAGGGCTTCCTTTCATCTTTGCCAACCTTAGTAAGCTAAACTTACATCCTCAAGTTTTTTGTCTCAGCAGGTGTCTTGGTCTGCTTCAGGTGCCCTAACAAAATACCATAGTCTAGTGGCTTAAGCAACAGGAATTTCTTTTCCGGAGGCTGCAAGTCCAAAATGAGCATGGTTGGGCTCTGGGAAGAGCTCTCTTCCTGACTTGTGGACTGCTGCCTTCTTTTCATGACCTTTTTTCAGTGCATGTTCATGCAGAGAAAGACAGAGATGTCTCTCTCTTCCTCTTCTTATAATCCTATCAGATTAGGACCCCATCCTGTGACCTCATTTCACCTTAATTACCTCCTAAAAGCCCTATCTCCAAATACAGTCACATTGGGGATTAAGAATGGGACATATGAATTATGAGGAGAACACAATTCAATCCCTAGCTGGGGGTGCGGGGGGAGTCATTGCCATAGTCTAGGCATTGCATCTCAGATAGGAAGGAGGAAAGGAGTATAAAAAATATGTCCCTTTTTCAGGAAACAACTCTTTGATGGGCTTCCATTATGTCCCAGGGTCATCCCCAGTTGAAGGAAGTCTTAAAATTAAGAGAGGGACTGTTGGAGAATTGGCTGGGATTGACTGCATATGCAGCACACCAAGTTTGATATAACTGTTTACCATGACTTTCTTGAGATTGTGAAACAGTTAGTCTTCCAGAAGAGTTTCAGTCTTTTTGATGATGAGTCTACGGTAAGAGTCATTTTTGTCTTTAAGGAGTTCTTGATAGATTAACAGAAGAACCCTTGCAACACACTATATGAATTAGCGTTTACTTCATCAAAAAAAAAAAAAATCCCAAAAGTTGATAGTTCCATGGCTTGGCAATTTGAGTTGGGCTCCTCTAGATGATTCTTCTAGTCTTGGAAGGAATCGAACATGCATCTAGGCCTGCTATAAAGTTGGCTGAGGCTGGCTGAGATGGCTTGTCTCTGCTCCACATGGTCTCCCTTCCTCCAGGAGGCTAGCCTGGGCTTATTCACAAAGCACCTGGGCAGGTGTCTCCCAGAGGAAGAGAATTGTTACACCTTCACTTCTGTCACATTCAACTAGCCCAAGAAAATCAGCTGGTCATCCCAGATTCGTGGGGCAGAAGAGCAGACACTACTTGCTACTGGGCAAAGCTGCAAGTCACATTGCAAAAATCATGAGAAGGCAGGGGGAGAACTGTGGCCCTTTTACAATCTATCACAGGTCATGTTAGAAGAAGTATGCTGCTGGGGTGCCTGGGTGGCTCAGTCAGTTAAGCATCCAACTCTTGATCTCAGCTCAGTTCTTGATTTCAGAGTTTCGAGTTCAAACCCCACACTAGGCTCCCTGCTGGGCATGGAGCCTACTCCTTGGAAAAGAAGAAGAAGAAGAAGAAAGAGAAGGAGAAGAAGAAGAAGAAGTATGCTGAACAAATGTGGAGTAAGAGAAAGAAGGATGCTCCAAATCAGTATTTTGTTGAACTATGTTAGTAATCACTCCCAAAGCAAATTTAAGTGAACATTTTACACTATATCAAAAAGAAAAAAGAAAGAAAGAAAGAAAGAGAGAGAGAGAGAGAGAGAGAGAGAAAGAAAGAAAGAAAGAAAGAAAGAAAGAAAGAAAGAAAGAAAGGAAGGAAGGAAGGAAGGAAGAAAGAAAGATAGATGGGTAGGAGGAAGGATTTTAAATTCCATAACTACCTATGGGAATTGGGCCCCAAGTCTGTTAAATCTTCATGTATTCACCTTCCATCAAAGCAAAAGTGACAACCACTTTGATGAATATTATTTGTCTAAAATTAATGCAGGGCTCTGGAGGAAAACTGGAAATCCATGAGCAGCTTCATTAAGCGATCAATAAGCACTGAATGGTATTAAAACTGCATGAACAAATGCCTTGAGCAATAACAGATCTTTTTCCTCATGTCTGCACATGATTAGTACTTGACAAATGCGAAAGGCAGACCACAATCCCATTAGCTTTCTGCTCATGACCTGCAGAAAGAAATCTCTCCACCCGGGATGGTAAAGACATGGAGATAAGGTAGAGAGGCTCCAACCCCATTATTCTTAATTAAAGGCACTGCTGATGGACCTGTGACCTTAAGGAAAACATTTCTGACCTTTCCATGACGAGGCTCAAACCTATAACTCTAATTAATATTCCTCATAGTTCTTCTGCCAGTTCCCTCTAATTTTATTGCAGAGTAGTATGCTATTTTTTGTTTTTTTTTTTTTTTTGTAGCCCAATTCCCTTATGCTTTCAAAAATAATCAGTGTCAGATTCCCATGGGCATCAGGCATCACCTTGTCTATTTTATTACCAGCATGACGGTGTTCATTAAAATTCACTGCAAGTTCCCAAACAAATATGTTCACATATTTGGGGATTCCAAGACAAACCAGCATATCTATCCTTTCATTTACGCTGCAGAAAAAAAGCTCCACATATGTGGCTTAGAATGGAGAATACTGTCAGAGACCATGTCCTTATTTCAGAAGAAAGTGAAGTTTCTTGACATTCTTTGGTATTCCCTGCTATGAAAACAGCCAGCGTACTGTTCAAGAATCCCCATTACAGGAAGGATAAGCGGGCCCTGATTCTGCCTCCCAACAAGTATGCTGTGGGAATGCTGCATGGAGGGAGGCAGAGATCCATGCAGAACACGAAACTGTTTGCTAATCAACCACCCTCCATCCCAAACCCCTTCCAGCCTCAGCTCTTCCCAGAGAGGCTTTGGGCAAGTTTTTATACAGCTTTAGGCATTTAGTTTCATATACAGACAATGGGAGATATTTAAGATCTAAACTCCTTTTCATTTGTTATTTTATAAACTATTTTCCAAGATGCTGGCCTGGATTCAAGTTGAAGGCAAAAAACAGAAGCCAGATCAACTGAGTCCAGAATTTTTTTAAAAGCACATCTAGCTGTCTCTACACCTTAAAGAACTGGAGAATCAACAACAAATCAAACCAACTCCACACATAAGAAGGGAAATCATCAAGATTAGAGCTGAGATCAATGAGGTAGAAACCAGAGATACAGTAGAATGTATCAATGAAACTAGAAGCTGGTTTTTCGAAAGAATCAATAAGATCGATAAACCATTGGCCACACTAATCCAAAAGAAAAGAGAAAGCCCAAATTCATAAAATTATGAATGAAAAGGGAGAGATCACAATGAACACCAAGGAAGTAGAAACAATCATCAGAAGTTATTATCAACAGTTATATGCCAGTAAGCTAAGCAACCTAGATGAAATGGATGCATTCCTGGAAAACTATAAACTCCCAAAATTGAACCAGGAAGAAATCGACAACCTGAATAGACGGATATCTAATAACGAGATTGAAGCGGTGATCAAAAACCTCCCAAAAAACAAGAGCCCAGGACCTGACGGATTCCCTGGGGAATTCTACCAAACTTTCAAAGAAGAAATAACACCTATTTTCCTGAAGCTGTTTCAAAAAATTGAAGCAGAAGGAAAATTTCCAGACTCTTTCTATGAAGCCAGCATTACCCTGATCCCCAAACCAGACAAAGACCCTACCAAAAAGGAGAATTTCAGACCAATATCACTAAAAGCACATCAACCGTGACTCAGAGAATATGCTTATTAGGTCCTACTATGTGCAAAGCAATCCCTGGAAGGTGCTCTGAAGTAAGCTCTGCTTTTAAGAATCTTACTGTCTATTCAGAGAAATAAGATCTAAATGGAAAGTAATGCTTAACAACCATAGCTAAAATGTTTACCCATCATTTACTGAGTTCCTTTCATCTGCCAGGATCCATGGTGGCACTTTGGCCATTTCACAGCGGCTAACCCTCCCAACAGCTGATTTTAAAATAAAGAGACCATACCACAAAGAAATTAGGTCAAATGCCCAGCGCCTTAGTGCTAATGAGATGCAGATCCAAAAATCAAACTCTGCTCGCGTTCACTCTAGCTTTCCTCCACACTAGAAAGAGGTGGTATTAGCCAAGTGGAAGTGATGATACAGAAACGGGTCCCGGTTGTGCACGTGGCCTTGAAGGCTCCCACGGCCGGGACAGCTGCACTCACGAGGGGCCTATGCCTGGCCCTAGTCCCCGATGTGAAGGTGCTGAGAGCCTTTTGGAGGTGATTAGTTTTAGATGGGGTCATGACGGTGGAGCCTCCAGGATG